>NW_027103757.1:0-2139 GCF_902728285.1 Clytia hemisphaerica | reverse complement strand
TTTGGGAAGCTTATTAGTATTACTATTAGGCTTTCAAGAGTCAAGAAATTGGGGGGCTGGAATTAAAGTTTGCTTGATTTACAACCCTTATAGCATAATTCTGAATGAACATGCAAAAAGGGACCCTTAAAGGCGGTGCATTCTTTTTGCTATAATAATAAATTATCTTTACTTTACTTGGCTCTGATTTCATCGAGCACTCTGCAACATCAATCACAAACAATACTAAATTATCTTTACGCAAATTTGATTGGTCCTTTATTTCTAATTATGTCAAAATGCCGCCAAAATGACGGTTGGTTCGAAACGCAGGAGACAGGACGCAGGAGACAGGACACAGGACGCAGGTCATACAAACTACAGACCGGAAAATTGTAACACACTCGTAACATATACATAATGTATAAAATGTTTCTGAAAGCATTATACGCAATGGAAAATTATATATTATACAAAATACGCTATTTAAAAGATTTTTAAATGACAAGCCATCAATCCTAAATATTGACAAAATGACATTTAAATTATGTAAATGATGACGCTAGCACAAAATACAAGGTGTGTACATCAGTTTACAACAAAATGTTTTTTCATGCTCAATAGGATGCTGATGGTGCAAGTAGATATAGATTTATATATTTTGAAAACATTAAATGCTCCAAGAGAGCTGTTTTAGAGATATGAAAATAGTGACGTCATTTTCATCAAAAATACGAGATAGGGAATGAAAATATTGATATATTAGAAAATACAAACCTTTGACGCTATTTTAGTCAATTTTTGTTATCATACCCAAGGTGATGCAGGAGATATAATGAGATATGATATAGCGATTGTGAAATAGTTATTTTCCTGTTGGGGCTGTTTAAAGATGAGATAAATATTTCTAACACATGTATTTTGTGTATAACATATATGTCACATGTCAATGACATTGAAAAGATAACTGCTACTATACAAGCGTGATTTATGTATAATATATAATACAAGTATTACAGGTCCGTGTTATACACGTCACAAAATGCAAAAGCACATGGCAAGCATGTGGATAGATTTTGACCTTTAAAAAGGTTCTAGACCAATAAAATACCTTCACTCAGAATGATATTTCTAACAATTACAAGTGCTTTTCAAACATTTTCTTTGTCTTTTACAGCAATTAAAGCTGACCTGTCAGCACTGACCTGCGTCCTGTGTCCTGCCTCCTGGGTCCTGTGTCCTGCGTTTCGAACCAACCGCCAAAATGAACTTCTATTAATATTATCTCAGTGAAAAACCCTTATTCAACATTCGACACTAAAATCTTTCGTTTTCGGACAAAAGTCACGTCGGAAACAAAACTTTTATATTCGGACTATTATACTTTTTTTTTTTTTTTCAAATCTCTTTAATCACCAAAATACTTGGTATAATAAAATAAAAAATATAAAATATCTCTGTTTTGTTTACAATGTTAACAGGTTATACATTTTTCTTTCTTTTTTTTTTATATATACATATGGGTGTTGTGTGCGACAGTGTGTATCGGAAAGAGGGACCAATCTTAAACAAGCGGGGCCTATCCGGATGGAAAGAGTGGTCTCTCCCTCGTAAAACCCACAGACGCCACAACGCCCTATAGGAAAATCACTGAGCGGATGTGGATATCAGGGGAATCCCCTTCGAAAAAAAAAAAAAAAAAATAATAAATAAATAAATAAATTGTAAGCGGACCTAGATGGAAGCATAAGAGAATAATATAAGGACGTAAACAAATCAAGGTTGATGAAAGTAAAGAGTTGCAAAGTTGACAAAATGGCACTGGAGGGATAACTAGTTTTAGGCACGTAAATTTAGTGAAATTAGGATTAAGAAGCTTACAAGAAATTTTGATATCTAAAGTAATCTATAGAAAACATCTTATAATCATTATTTACTAAAATATAAAAAGGAGATCAGACATTCCTTTGGATTTTTGCCTCAAGCAGTGATTTAAAGGCTGCTCTGTGTTCTAGGATGTGCCAGTTCTGTAAATAAAGTTTACATTGGGATATTTCAGGTTCCTCAACTTCCACAGGACTGATGGTTGAGTACGTAGTGATGTTTCCGAGCAGACCATTTACTGTCGGACTAGAAAGTGTCGGACTAGTGACATGCACC
>NW_027103756.1:255742-318039 GCF_902728285.1 Clytia hemisphaerica | reverse complement strand
AGTATGTACTATGCGGATGGCCCCAAAGTACTTAAATATCATTTTTTAAGCATTAAATAAAGGTCAGACATTAGTGTGTGTAGCTATTGTCTGAATAAATTTCTTATCTAAATTTTAAAATACAAACTGCTTTATATGTTTTTAATATGCCAGAGTGGATCGTTTCAATACAATGGTTGCTGAAAATTATTTGATAAAGATCCTCTGTTGTAGCAACCAGTTTGAATTGTTCCGTGAATGGAGGGTCATTCTTGTAAAGCCTTTTCTGAAAGAAAAAAGAAAACAATGGAAGTAGAACTAAATATTAGCAGCGTAGTTTTGACTTTCAAAAAGTTGAATGTTCTTCAATCTCCCTCATGGAAATAATTTTTGCAGACCCTATGCATCTTCTATAATCTTATGTATCAGTCAACACCTGTTTAACCTGTGAAATTAGTGTGTATGTATATAGTGGAATATTTAAAAGTGAGTGATTTTTTAAAGTCTAACCATCGAGATTGATAAAGGGGCCGTCCACATAGTACGTACGGTACGCACTAAGGGGAGGGGGTGTCTCCTCAAAAGCGTATGCTTGCGTACAGGGAGTACTCGATTTTCGCCATTTTGGTGCGTACGAAGTATGTGGACGTCCCCAAAGTACTTAAATTTCATTTTTTAAGCTTTAAAATTACACAGTATACATAAGTCCTTTCTTACTTACATCATAATTCACCTCTTTGTATACCCTATTGATAATTTGTAGAGATGCGTAGGACATTATTCTCAGTTTATGTTTATTGATATAGTCCTTGAGATTTCTCGGAAAGTTACTGACATCACCATTAGCCCTCCTTACATTCAAAAACTCGACAATTAAGTCATATTTTTCTTTTGAAATAATTTTCGAATTTGTTTTTGTGTTCTTTAACAACCATTCGCTAAAAAGCTGTTGGTGTTTTTCAAGATCCATACCTAAAGAAATAATAATCTGATGGATTAAAAGGTTATCATTAATTAATTGTATGATGAATCATGATTTGAAAACAGCCAAGAAAAGAAAAAAAGTACTGTAAAAACAAACCTATTCTCTAAAATGAAAAGCTTACAAAATAAAACCTTAGATTTGATAGTTTATTATCACTTGAAATGGCTTCTGCTAAAAAATGTGTATAAGATGAGTGATAAAAACAAAAAGATATATATGATTTATCAACATTTTGACATATGTTGTTTATTTTAGATTTATATATAATATATGTCATGTACAAAATCTTTTGAAAATTTTACTGGGTTTACAATTTGCATGAAATAAATAGAAAACTTTTGGTATATAACATCTTCATTTTAAGAAGAAAGGTATTTGGCCATTCTTGGTATACATAATAACCAAAAATTACTTAATTTATAGAGAAAGAGAACAAAAGAGTTGTTAGGGCACAAAGATATTTTTCTAGCCGGAGATAGCTAAATTGTTAAAGGGTAGTTAAGAAAATTTATTTTTATTAATAAAATTTAAATTAAAAAATAATATCAAAGCCCTCCATCCACCTACCATAAAATGGTAGAAGAGCTATCTGAAGATGGAACTGTCATCCTATTTCTAAAACAGTTTTCAAGAAAAAAAATTGGTTCAGCAATCATGTGGAAATTCAATATTTAATTTCACCACACGTGTGTAATCACCCTTGCAATGTTCTTTTTCCAATGTTTGAAACAAAGAACGAAAGCTATATACAACATTGACAAGCTTACGTAATGATCCATGACGAGAGAAATCGATTACATCATGCAGAGTAACTTTCTTATCTGAAGTCACAGTTAAAACGTTAGTGTCAGTACGTCTCAGTACGTCTACTTTGTACTTGTGTGTCGTTTGGTGTTTCGTTTTCACTGTCACGTCCTTTGTCATAGTCAATGTCAAGGTTAAAAAGAAAGGAAGGGCCAGAAAGCCACTTATCTTGAAAAAGAGCAACAAAATCCTCAACAGGTCTTTTAGGAGCATCGGCTGGATTGTTAGTACCAGGAACATGAAACCAAGACTCCCGCCAGGAACAACTTTCCTTATCTTAACAACTGTTTTCCACCCAAGTCTCTTTTATACTCTTCATAGTTTGTATCCAGAGGTTTGTCAGGGGTTTGTCCAATATCATTCGATTCTCCTCAATCAGTCGTACAACCATAGGCTGGAAAAAAGATCGTTTGTAATAATTGATTATATCAAATTATGGGCTCCCCTGGCATTGTGTAAATGGATTGGATATCGCTTGGTTCTGATAATCGTCAGTTTATTAAGCGAGAGGAGTGCAATTAATCGTTAATTGCAGTTAGTGGGCAGGGAGGGGACAATTTTCCCCTCTTTATTATTCCTTTCTCTCCCTTCCACGCCCATGTAAAGCAATTCAATGCAGAGACTTCTTAACTACTATAACAAAAGAGTCAATTTCTATTACAAAGTGCGTCAGCAGGTATTACAAAGTGGGGGGCGTACGGCAATCTGGAATCCCGTCATCCCGTAAATTTTTCGAGGAAATCCCGTCATCCCGTGTTTTTTTTCCGAAAATACCGATCCCGTGAGGAATTTTCGTAAAACCAAGAAAGTTCCTTGGTCAAACTTGATAGTTTGGTAATGTCAACTCCAAAGATTTATATCACGACCCTTTATTTGGCAAAAGACGTTTAGCTCACTCATCAAACGTATGATTATGATACGTACGGTTCGAGAAACGTTGTAGAACGAAATCGAGAAAAAAACCCGGAATTCCGACATTACCTATATTACGGTTACGGGAAAGGTGTATTATAACTCTATCAGGGGGGGGTGGCTCATGCTCATGGGTCATTCCAGCCCCGAAGGGGAGGGGTATGTTTATGTTTATGTTTATGTTTCTTTTCTTTAAAGTTGATGCAAAGTAGTACAATGTGTACTTAGCTCGAGGCTAATCAATATCAACTATTAATTACAAATCTATGTAGAAGGTTGATACTCAAGATCAACTATTATTTACAAAGTAATTTAAATTCAATCAATGAAACCAACGCCATGGATAAAAGTGCGACAGTTTCGGCAAGGACAAGTAGTGGGCCCCCATTGCTTGATTTCTTTTTTAAATTCATCTAGGTTTTTAAGTTTTTTAAAGTCATCGGGAAGGGTAGCCCAGATTTTAGGTCCCAGGAAAGCTAAAGACGATTTTCCATTCATTTCACTTTCAACTACTCTACTACGAAAGGAATTCCTTTTTCTCGTTTTTATCTTACATTGGTTTTTGAGAAATATTTTACTTTCTGATTCATTGAGTTTTGATTTAAATAGCTCTGTGGATAAGGATTGAATTGCTCGTTGATGGAAGGTGGAACTGTTGTCAAGTTTCAACAGATCATCGAATGATGAGTTGTAGTTTGAGTAAACGATTCTCAAGCATCTTTTATGTAGATTGTTTATTTTATCCTCTAGAGCTCTGCTATGAAACATCCATATGAGAGGACAGTAATTGAAGTGGCATTTAATGAAAGCATTCATCAAGCGTTTCTTTTTTTCTAAAGTGAGATATGTGCTCATTCTGGCTAAGGCGGTTATTTTCAAACTAGCTTTCTTGCAAAGATTTTCTATATGCGATTCAAACGTCAAAAGATTATCGAAGGTTACTCCAAGAATCTTTGACGTTTTGGTATTGAAAACAGTTTCTTCTCTAATATTTAGATAGAGCGAGTCGTCAATGATGTTAACTATTAGCTGACATTTGTCAGCATTACCAACCATTTGATTAATCGAAAGCCATGTGAAGATTTTTTCTGCTACAGAGCTTAGTTTACCACTTACTTCAATCCAGGTAGGAGCACCAACATAGGGTGTCGTATCGTCCGCATAATTCGCAACCTTAGTATCCTCAATGATGAAAAAGAGGTCACAGATATAAATATTGAAAAACAGAGGGCCAAGGATTGATCCCTGGGGAACACCATCCTTGATCTTGATCCAGTTACTCAGTTCGTTGCCTACTTTTGTCCTTTGTTGCCTATTTTCTAGATAACTCTTGACTAACCCAGTGGAAAGGTCATCGAACCCGTATGCACTGATCTTTGCTACAAGTAATCTGTGGCACATGCAGTCAAAGGCCTTAGAAAGGTCGATGAGCAGTGCCCCAAAAACATCTTTTTTGTCATTGGCTAGCTTCCAGAGCTCTTCCATTGGGAGAAGAGAGGTTTGAGTGGAATATCCTTTCCTGAAACCACATTGTTGTTCATCAAAGTAGTGCTCAAAGTATTCTGATATTTGATTGTGATATACTCTTTCGTAAATTTTGGATATTACCGGCAGTATACTTATTGGTCTATAGTTACTTTTATCGTTTTTAGAATTTTTCTTGTAGACTGGGGTGACTGTCTCGAACTTGGAAATGTTGGGAAAAAAGCCTGAGCTGAAGGAGTCATTTATGCTTATAGAGAAGCAGCTTGCAAAAAAGTGAGAGTATTTTTTAATTATTTTCGCTGGTATATCATTTTCCGCTTGAGACTTATTTGTCTTAAGGTTACTAATTATCTTCTCTACTTCGTCTTCGGTGGTGTTTCTAAACTTGAAGGAGTTTTCATTGTTTGATACCTTTTCTTTTATTTTGAGTATACTAGGGTGGTTTCTAAAAAGCATTATTTCATTTTGAAGAATATTATCAGAAAGTTCATTGAGAGGCACTGGTTCTGTTGGTGGTTGATTGAGATCTAATTTTTCAGTGATATTTATGAAGAATTCATTAAACATTTTTGCAATTTCTTTATCATCTTTAATCAGTTCATCATTTTCGACTAAGGTTATTTTCTCACTTATTGGTCCTTTATTAGAGAAAAAAGGGCACACAGTTTTCCAAAATCTTTTATTGTCAGTGATTTGCTTTTCATCCAGAGATTCATAAAATCTTCTTTTAGTGTTTCTCAGAAGATATAAGCATCGGTTTCGCTGTTGGTTGTAATTATATTTGTGGATGTTAGAGGGGTCTTTTCGTTTAATGTTATTAAGTCGAGATCGATGCATCATGGCCTTTCGTAGTGATTTTGTCATGAAAGGTTTATCATTACCTCTTAGTATTTTAGTTTTTATCGGTGCTTCAGCGTTTAGAAGATTTACTACACTTTTCATTTTATGTTCAAAGTTGCGATTCGACTCTAGTACTTGTGTTAAATGATTTTTGAAAAGATCTTCGTTAAGATTTTTGTAGCATCTATATTTAATGGCTTTAGGTGGACACTTTTCAAAAGTGGTTTTTAAGACGCTTATCGTGATGTTGTGAAAGTCCGATAGGCTATTAGATACAGAGGAAGAGCCCTGAAAACTTCTTTGGTAATTTGTTAGCATCAGATCAATGCATTTCGGATTTTCTGCGTTTTTGAAGCACGTAGGTTCATTTATCAAGCTAGAAAGCTCCCTGCTAGCAAGAAACTCAGGCATTTTATGTTTGTCGATTTCACAATTGAAATCTCCCAGTAGTAAAAGGCGGTCATGATCTCCTATAGAATCAAGGCTATTTTGTAAAAGCTCTAAATGTGAATTTATATTGTCTACATGTGGATTATAAGAGCAACCCAGTAGCCATTTTTGCTTCTTCAGATTGACCTCGATGAATATAGCTTCATAATTCTTGTCTTTTAATACGAGTTTAGAAGGAATGCCCTGACGTACGTAGAGTAGAAGACCTCCTCCCTGTTTGTCCCTGTCCCTGTCCAAGCGATATTTTTTTAATAATGAAATGATTTTCAGGGAATGATTCGTCAATCTTAGTTTCAGATACCAAAAAAACGTCTACGTTATCTTTGATAACTAATTTGAGACCTTCAAATTTGTATCTTATCGAGTTGATATTAAGATGTCCTATGATGACGTTTGCGACGTTATTAATACGGATTTTTCTCAGAGCCTTTTCTTCGAATTCATAAGATTTTTCCGCTGGTTTGTAAAGCAATGGGGGACCATCTACATACCTTTCACTGTCACCTTTTTCTTTGTTGTTGGATTCATCGTTGTCTGTACTGTTTTTGTCGTTTTCATTGGTTTTGCTGGTGATTTTTATGTTTGTGTTTTTTCTTGGTATTTCTTTAAGGTTCTAGGCAAGTGAAGGGTACGGGTATGTGCCGCCCTTAAGGGTACCTTTTTTGGACCTCGAAATCCCGCTAAGGGTCATAAAATCACAAAATCTAATTTCAGTCATCCTAAGGGTTGTAAAAGCAACGGAACCTAATTTCCTCGATTTCAGTCCCTCTCTATAAGGGTCGGTTTTAGTCAGCTCGTCAGCTCGCAGCCCTAGTACCCCCTCCCGGGTTCCACCGTTCCAGTCAATGAAGTAGAAGGCTAGAAGTCAATCTCTTTGGAAGGAATTGAAGCCAACAAATCCTACCAAAGTTGCGCGGCCTAGCGCGACCCGCCTGGTTTTTCAACAAATGCCGGACTGAAAGTAAAATTTACCTCCAAAATTTCGAAAAAGTATCACTTAAAAACAAAGAAATCGCTAGATTCAATCCGTCCTCAAAAATGCAGCGCATTTTTTAATTTAAGGCTTCGCTTTTTCTTTCCTAAGAAAGGTTAAAGATTCTCCTCGGCTTCCCCTAGGATCTCTGGGAAGCAAGAAGAGAGATACAAAACAAAGGGTTGACCTCAAATATCAAATGTCTAAAGGATCATGATTTCGAGAACAAAACATCTCATACATCATCTTTCAGTTACATAATACATCACATGCAAGACAAAAAATCAGCAATAAATAAAACGGATACGAGATAAAAAAGTATAAAAATACTCTAAATAACACTCCGGGGGGGGGGGGTACTTATGCAAATGGGGGGGGGGTACGATATGTGCCGCCCTTAAGGGTACCTTTTTTGGACTTCCAAAGTCCCGCTAAGGGTCGGAAAAATCAGAAAATCAAATTTCAGTCCCACTAAGGGTCGGAAAAATAGCAAAATTTTAACTTTTTACCCCCTGAAAGATCGAAATTTGGTCAAAATTGGTCAAATTTGTCCCGCTAAGGGTCGTAAAATTCCCAAAATTTTCCTTTGTTCTCTCCTTTTTAGTCCCGGTAAGGGTCCAAGTTTCGAAAGTCGGGCGGCACCCCCCCCGTCAGCTCGCAACCCTAGTACCCCCCGGGATAGCACTAACCTGATGTAATCTTTGAACTTCGTCACGTCTTTTCCGAACTTCTTCAGGAATTGTGACACGAAAGAAGAGGCTTTCCTGATAATTGCCAGATTGACGAATTTATAGAAAAGTCCTCTGCATTGGATTGAAGATATGCTCAATTCATTCGATCAAGCAGCTACATACACTAATCGATACGATAAAGACTTTTCAACTGTCTCCGTCGCCCACGCAGCACGAGTGTGAAAAAAACTTTTCAATGAAAACATTCGATTCAATTGAAAACATTCGAAAAATATTCCATTTAAATATTAAAAGCCCCGTTTACACTTTACGCTGTGCGGGAATTTTCTCTGTGTCTGTGTGGTGAGAGTTGCGTAGAGATGGGAGCAAACGGCTGTACCCAAAAAGTATTCGAATATTTAAAGTCCCGTTTACACTTTAACTCTCTGGTTGTGGTGAGAATTGCGTACCGGCTGTACCACCCTTCTATGATTTTCACCGAAATACCGTAGATTTTTACTCAAAATACCGTATCCCGAGATTGAAATCTGACAAATACCGTCACCGTGGGTCACCTGAAATACGGTCACCGTGGGTCACCTGAAATCCCGCCATCCCGTAGTTTTTTTTCACAAATACCGTTATCCCGTGTTTAAAAAAGCCTTATCCCGGATACTGTACGCCCCCCCCTACAAAGTGCATTAAGCTCCTTGAAAACCTCTTGACATCTCCAGAAATATCTTCGTATCAGTCACACTTGACCTTTTAAAATGGAATTATTATATAGCCAAGTGGCACCAAATGAAATGAAGCAAAAGATGACAAATTTATCCCTTAATTAAATCAATACTATACCATTTTCATTCGTGTAAAAGGGACAGCTAATTCCATTTTTTATCATTCTCAGACGATCAGGAGTTGTTGGATATCCTTGCTGCAATATATCTGTATATCTTCGTGGACTTTATCTATAAAATGCACCATTTTTGTTACTTTCGTTTTCTTATTACCATCTGCGATGGAGTCACTATTACTAACCGGAGTTGAACAAAAGACTATACGATGTCTTACTCCGGTTCCACGGGGCTCTTCGGAGTTCAACTCCATATGGAATTTCACTCCGGTTGGAACAGTTCCTCCATTCTCCTCTTTTATTTCAACACAGTCACAAAAAAACAATGAACTTTCGAATATCTTATTATTTACGCATTACAATGTCTTCTTTTTCCTTTCTCTCTCCTACACAATTTCACCAACCCTATCCCCGTTCAACCCTTCATTATTTATTTATAAACGTATAAACACAGTTTCGATAGCTATAAATAGTCTAAATATAAAAAAAAATTTTTTATACACTCTAACATCGAAATATTCTAAAATAAATATTGCGCACCNNNTCGCGCACGTGATGGGTGATTGCGACATCTCAACGTCTGCGATGGAGTACATGAATGGAGGGTGAATTTCGTCTGTAATCTAGTTGAACAAGCGGCACGATCCACAAACGAGGATTTTCTAAAAACATAAAAACAGAGAAAGCAGTCAATTGAATTACGAAATAAAAGTCAAGGTAAACTAAAGATCTGCGCCAAATTCTCAATCGGGTATCTATGTGATAAAACAGGTATAATATTTGAGTGACTTATAATCAATTTTAAGTGGGTAAAATTTGAGGGGGGGAGGGGGTCAGAACCATAACGGCCAAATGCCGTTAAAAAATTCGAAAGTCGAATGTCGACGGCCCCTAATTCAGTAGTAGAAAATTTCAAATTCACTGCTGCTGGTGGTCATTATTCAGTTCAAACACTTTAAATAATTTCCAAATAAAATAAGCTCTTTCACAGCATTTTCCTCAGAATTCTTAAAAATGTTACTGGCAAAATGAAATGCATGGAAAGGTTCGTGATCGCTGTCTTATAATATTGGAATGTTTCAAGGGGTTTGAAGTCATTGATTGCATGATTTGCTTTTTTGATTGCATGAATGTATGAAAACTAGTAGTGAATTATAAATTAGTGATATTTTTGTAAAAATTGATTTTATTCTTTACCACTTTTAGTTATGACATCCTAAACTTTCAAAAAGTCCATATTACAATGTCACATTTACTTTAACTTTATAAAACTAAAGAATCAAAACAATGACAAGACAGACTACATTATTACTAAAACTACACATCAATGTGTTATTGTTTTTATGACTTCATGATTGAAATAGGGTCTTTTTTCACATGATATGTTTGTTGAGAAATTCTAGAATGATCTTTTAAAACCCATGCTACAATGCTATACTCTTTAGAGTTTTAATTTTTTATTTTTGTTATTTACTTTTGTGGAAAGTTGTATTGAATAGATATTCTTATACTTTTAATCAGGGAGATTTATTTAAAGCTACAAGTATTACAAAATCGAGCACATTAAATGACTTTTTGTCTTCTAATTTCCAACATCCTCTTCTTTGGCATTATTGTTATGACTCACTAATAAATTCTAGGTGAAATGTCAGGATCGTATCTAGGATTTTTAGGATACCCTGCAAAAAAGATTCAGCTATATATAGTGTCAAAGGAGGGCCCACCATGGTTGGGCCCGAGGGGCCAGAAAATTTTTGAATTTCGACCCTCTAGATTGGCTAAAACAGCCACCTTTTTATGCCCAATGTACCACGAACCAGAGATAAAGAATTAAAATTCATTTCATTTAAACACAAAATGAAGCTGGTAAAACTAAGATAGTTTTTTGGGTTATAGTGTTTTAAGAACCAAAAAAGAGTGGCCTCTAAAATATGGAAAAAATGAAGGGAAGAGAAAGGAGGTGTAAAACATTGGCAATTCATTATATCAATGACAAAAATCATAACTATCATGAATTTTTATAAGAACTTTTTGAACTTTACACAAAAATATGAAAAATGATAGCAAAATAATACAATAGAACACAAAAGATTATAAATTATACAAAAATCTTTATCTGATCGTGATAAAAGCAATAACAATAATAATAATATTTACTGAACTGTCTAAAGTTTTTTAATATAATTTTGATTCTTATTATGTCAAATTTATTTATCTTATTGCTGTCAAAAGGTGACTTAAATAATTTCAAGCAGATTAATAATAATAGCCTTTTGCCATTTCAAATGAAAATTTAGAGAAAAAGAGCAAAACTATATTATTCAGACTGCTCAAGAAAAGAGTATTTCATTAGAAAATTGATTAATGTGATGCATTAAAGTATCCAAAACTAGAATTTGTACTGAAGCTGAAATTTCTAAAGTTGGTTCATCTTGAAATTGTAGTCTAGCCCCATTCTGGTGTCTCGTTTGGAACTGTTTGCCAAATCAAGCAGGGAATTCTGTACCAGGGGTAAAAAGCCCCCAATCCGAATTGAAAACAAACCATATGTCATCAGAAACTCATTTATTCATTATGTACATAATGCAGCATGTTTTATGTTTGGTATCAAAATTCAGTTGTTGTGTTATAAATTTTATATATGATTTACATGACAAATATTGATATCCAGTTTACAGGGAAAATTTTGAATCCAAAAACTTCCAAGAAACTAAATGTTAGGTACACATCATCAATTTGATTGAATTATTCTTCCATTCTGTTGTTTCCTTTAAGTTTAAATATGGTTTCACTCATCTTATTAGCAGACTTTCAGCGTTTACAAAGATTTCGTACCAACCAGTTAGTCACACTAGCGTCCCGCCAAAATGCATATCAAAGATTAATGCTGCGAAAGCGCTATATCGTTTACTTGACTCTCAAGCAAAAAAATGCGGCGCAAAACTTCTAAAGGGATTCATGAAAAAATAACCTGGCGCTTTTTAATGAAATTAACATTTTCAAAAACTTTGAGAAATTGCCTTAAATTTGAGCCATAGATGAAAAAATTTGAGCCAAGCCAACCTTGAAAACTAATTTGAAGATCAACTTCCCAAGAAAAAGATCTACGGGGGAGGCGGAACTCACCTAGATCCGCGCACCACCGGATAGGCTGTTTCCCGGAAATTTTGCCGGGCCTTAAATAATGACCCATTTACATATGCGGAATTATTTTTACTTTAGTGTATAAACCAGGCCTTAAAAATCGAAGCGCTGTCTCGGGAATTGAATGACAAATTTTGGTTGGTTGATTTTGGCTGCTGCACGTTTTATTTTGTTTCAAACTTTCAAGTTTTAATTAATTGTCTTGCGAACTTTGATTCAGGTAACTCTCATCCTTGTTGTGCAAATACATCCTGTAGATGACTGATGTTGTTTTTTTTTAAAGCTAGATTTCCTAGTGTGACTAACTGCCAACCATGTGAAGGTGCAAAATAATCCATTGATCTAGGGGCTACTGTATGGTACAGTATGATGGCAACTAACCTGAAATTATATGATGAAGAGGGAATTAGGATCTTTGCAAGCTACATCTACATTAACAAACACAAAACAACAAAATTTAAGTCAAACGACAACTGGACATTCAATGAAATTAATCTTATATAATAACCGGCTGACTGTGGGTAATTGCCAACCGCAATGCTTCATGCGCCAATCTACTAAACTTCTTGGATGGGTTTTTTGGTTCTGAGAATAATACTTACAATTCAGGAAAAGTTCTGCACACGTGCAACATCGAAGTGTATCCATCAAAGAATTGTTGCCCACAAGATGGAGAGAAATGGAACTGTACAGGCAATTTCCATTTGGAAGAGAACTATAAAAACAAAATAGAGAAATCATTTTTAAGATTGTCGTGCAGTTTTTATGAGCAGTACTTGACTGGCAGGTGCTGGCCCGCAAACTAACCATAGTCAAAATACAATCTGTTTGTGTACCTCAAAATAGTGTGCGAAAAACCCACACAGCTCTTTCTCTCCCCAGAAAAATATTTTAACCGGCCAAAACATATTAAAAACATAAGGGTGTCAAGGTCAGAATCACAAAATTTTCAATGTTATTTTTTCTCTTATTTCAAAATAAAACCACAATAGGTTGGTTGTCCCTTTGCCTCTTAAATTGCCACAAATTCATCTCCTGTCGTCAACCTTTTCTTAGCCAGAGCAGAGTGATTGGCCAAACAAACAGTAACTACGTACCCCGATTGATCAAATATCTTATAAATATTTCATGATTGGCCACTCACTCACTCATCACTCACTCACCACACATAACAAGTGGTTTTGTTGATTACCAAAAATTATGACAGGTCATAGCCCAGAGGCAGATAAATAGAGAAAAGAGGGGAAGGGAAGCAGTTTTTCCTGCACTTATCAGATTATAATTGATAACATGCAGGCATGAAAAATAAAAGAAAAAAATACCACATACCTTACAGATTTGACTTTCCTTGTTGCAATGGATTTCAGAAGATAACCATAAGAAGAAAAACAAACATTGATATGACCTTGATGGCAGCCCTCAGATGACGAATTTGGAGAAGATCGAAAATGTGCAGGCTTCAAATTCTTCAGAATTTGCGACAAAATAGATAAAATCAGGACTTTCTATTCTGTTTTTTCTTCTCCAAGCATCTAAAGCCATTTGACGAGTCTTGACTTTTAACGTTTTGACACTAACAGCCATCAAATCCCGGGCAAACCCTGCATTTTGACCTCATCCAGGTCTTTCTGCAAAATTTTAAAATCTAATGACACTAACGAATGATCCGAAAAAACTCCGGGTAGGCTAAAAACAAGCTGCGACAAAAATGACTCCGGAGCATACCCTGCGAGTGCATGTTTTGCAGGGGTGTCGCACCGCCCCTGCATTTTAATTTTAAAGTCCGCTTAGATTGTTTAAACCAAAGCCCGTCTTTTTTTACTCCCTCTCTTATGGAAATGATGTCATGTATTCTTTTTGATGAAGTAATGTCTTGACGGTCAAAAAAGTATTTTTCATTGAATGCGACCCCCACATCGTTGGAACCACCAGTTGACGTCTATCATAGTCAAGTCTGATAGTGGTAGAAGTATATTTTTGTCAAAACCTTTTTCGTCAGCGTCTTGTCCCGTTCCGATGTAGTCTAAAGACTGGCTTTGAGTTACTTTGGGAATGTTTTTGATCGATTGAAAATCTCTTTATAATACATACCTTTAGATGCAACATTTTTTTCTCTCTGCATAAAAACTGACACACAGGGACAAAACAAAACCACGCACGATGAAATTTGATTTTTGATTTTTGCAATGCAGCATCTTCTGTATGATTTAGAAAACGTCTCTTCATCGTTGGGCCTTTTATTTACGAAATCCATAAAATATCGCTTCGCTTGCTTTTAAAAATTAAAGGAGGAGTGTCACAAAAAATGAAACGATGTTTGAAAAAGGTATTCGGCCGTTGTTTTCCCATAAGTATTTAGTTTACTTACTAACTCAATCAAAATTTTTAATTCTTTTTGACATAAGGTCTTCGGCCGTTAACCATATGCTCTAGACAATGAAAATGGCTAAGTTTTACAGGTCTTCGGCGGTTAACCCAGTACGGAAAAATGAAAAAGTCAGGTCTTCGGCCGTTACGTCAGGTCTTCGACCGCTAACTTACTTGGGAAGAAATCCGCTGCGCCGCTTGACGATTGGATGGGAGGCCTGGGCCAGCTGACAGAAGAATTAGTGCTGGTGAGAGAAAAAGGCTCAGTCGAACACTTGCAATCACACCTACCGAGGGCAAGTATATTTGCAAGCCTTGTCTGGTGGAGGCTAGAAAAATGAGAACGCCACCTGACAAGATCAACTTCGATGCAGCCGCTGATTCGTTGATCGGGATGATCGAAGAGGATATTAAAGGCACAAAGAACTTTAGTAATCCTGAGCGTTATGTAACAATACTCATCGATGAAATGAAAGTGCAAGAAGATCTTGTTTGGGATAAGCATACGGGTGATTTGGTTGGTTTCGTTGACTTTGGAGATGAAGAACTCAATGAGGCTTTGATTGATGATAGGGAAAAGTTGGCTACACATGTCATGGTTTTCCTAGTAAAGAGTACAATGAATCCTCTATCCTTCAGCTTTGCAAATTCGCAACAGATTGTGCTACCGCATCACAAATCTTCTCACTGTATTGGAAATGTGTCAGTATCCTTGAAATCTCATGCAATTTGAAAGTCATCGCCACAGTTGCTGATGGTGCATCAATAAACCGCCGGTTCTTCCAAATGAATAGGGTATGTATTTTAATTGTTAGAATAGTTACATTATATTGGGCTATATTGGTATAACACAATCTATCGAAAGATAATGACTGTCTTGCTTTTAAACATGCATGTGAATAGCTTGATTAACTTGATAATGGCTATGGTACCTTATTCAATGAAATTTTGGGGGATTAGGGAAAAAATTAATTTTAGCAGGAATTTAAATTGGTGGATGACAGATTTTTAGGTCGAAAATCAAGGTCAACCCATTGATATTGCATACTTTTAGTGCTGTGAAAAATCAGACATTAACCGAAAAAAATTAAATTTGGTGGGGATTTAATTTTGCAGATGGCGAATAAAATTAAATTTGGCGGAACTTAATTTGGCAGATTTAAGGCAAATCCCGCAAATCTGCCAAATTTTCTTCCCGCCAAAATTTGGAAGTATAATTATGAATTCTTTAATCATTCTAACTTATTCCATATTCAGGATCCAGATGATACTAGCTCAATCGTTTACAAAGTCAAAAACCAATATGCAGACTCTGATCGTTACATCTATTTCTTCTCGGACCCTCCTCACCTCATGAAGACAGCACGAAATTGTCTTTGGTCTTCAGGAGCAGATTTCTCATCAAGACTTCTTTGGAATTCAGGTGATCTATTTTTTGAAATTTTTGATAGCACTTTAATGGCAGTCTCACTTATCTTTGATTAAGATGTTTTTTTACAACATCCCACTCAATTTTTTGTGTTACTTTTAATGTTTTCCTCTTTATCTCATAGGTGACTACCTTCTTTGGTCCCACATTAAAAGTCTTTTTTTTTCGAAGACTTGGAAGATGATTTGCACTTTCCAACCAAACTGACAACAGACCACATCATGCTTACATCATATTCGAAAATGAGAGTCAATCTAGCTACCGAATTGCTGAGTGAGACAGTTGGCAACATAATCAGGGATTTCGGACCCAAAGCTGCACAAGCTACATCTGAATTATGTCTCATGTTCGATAAATTTTTCGACTGTTTTAATGTTAGAAACAGTGTCGAACACAACAAAAAGAGGAAACCCTTTCTTGAACCATACAGAAAGGATAATTGTCAAGAACGATTCGACTTTCTTGATAATTTGTTGATTATTTACACGAATGGAAGGAGAGCATCAATGAACGCCAGGGAGAATTCAACCCCACCCAGCGAAACAACATGTTCCTTTCCTTACCAACGTACAATGGAATCATTATAAGTGTAAATTCGCTAAAGGAAATTATTCCTTATTTTTTGGATAACGGAATGGATTATGTTTTCAGCGAAAACTTCTGTCAGGACGACCTTGAGAATTATTTTGGGATACAACGAGCTATTGGAAGACGCAAAGATAATCCAAGTGTCAAGGACACAATCAAAAATGATAGTATCATTAAATCTGGGTTTGAGACTAAGCCGATATGTGGAGCAAACTGCGAAAGCAAAATGGACTTTTCTATCGATGAGACTCCGTTAAAAAAGAAAAAGTGACTTTGGAATTCTGAAACCTTTAAACGTTAATAGCAAGGGATTGTACTTAGATTATATTAGAATTTCTTCTTTCTATTAGAAGTTTTTTTTTCAATGCTAAAAATCATACTTCGAGTTGGTAAATGGTTGATTAAGTAATACATAAATACTGACGCTTTGCGATCTTTAATAAACAATATTCTTTTTGAAAATTTATTTTATTCAGTTGAAAAAATGGCGTCCGAAAGAAATAGCTTTTCCCTTTTTCCATTTGTCACAAGGATCAAGAATAGTTACTTAGGCTATTTTATGAAAATATACAAATTTTGTTTATTATTTTTTATCCTACTATTTTACCAAAAAAATTTCTAACTTGTCTATGGTAAAAAAAGTACATTGAAAGCAGTATTCGTTTTTTTCAGTATTCCAGTCATTTCCGATCTAAGTTTTGTTTAAGCCAGACTCCTATTATATCTATTTTTAACCAAGTACCAAAAGGCTTTCGACATTTGTCCAAAGATTTAACCCAATTCGTTGTTGGCCCGATCGGAGTTAAAAGAATCTAATAAAATTGATGAAATGGTGATATTTTTCATCTTCTCCTCTGTTCTCCAATCAAGATAAATCGATTTACACAAAGAATTTTCTTAAGCATAAGAGTAGATATAATTAAAATTAGGGACCTTTTCACCCGGGATAGCCGGCATTAAGTTGAAAAGGGTTTGTCTTTTTTACCTCACGGAACTGCCATTTTTTAACTACCCGAAGGCCTGGTCTTTTCCGCTAGTTGCAAAGGAATCTTAGTGCGGAAATGGGAAACATAAGAAACGACGGTATGTTGCTACTGTTATTATTCAACTCAGGACAATAGTGTTCTAGACCAATGTGTTTAAGCCTTCGTAACAATTACCGTCGTAATCTTGCCCCCGTTTCAGAATCTTTTCCGCTATATTTACGGGACAGCCGGCATGTGATCGGAAAAGGTTTTTTTCTAAAGGTACAGGAAATCTTGTGTTTTACTGATGAGACCGACTAACTTTCTGAAGCTTATTTTTCAACTACCCGAAGTCCTGGTCTTTTTTCGATACTTGGCAGAAGAATATTAGTGCGAAAACAGTAACCTATACAAAATGACGGTATACAAGGGAAAGTCAAATTGGCGAAAAAACATTGATTTCAACGATGATTATTTTTTCAAAATAATCGAGTCTTAATTAAATTTCTGAATTCCAAGACAGACTATTCAAACTACTCAAATCCTACTATTTTCTTTCTTTCTTATATGTATAATAATTTTTTCAGGGCTTTTCCGAAAGTTTCATTTTTAGGCTTATGAGGCTCATACATGTTTTCTATAAGCATATGTAGGCTCAAATATGGGGAAAATTAAGGATATGCCACGCATTACCTCGAGCCAATGAAAGGTATAAGCTACTTTGTAGTATAGCTGGTTTTTTTTTTTTGTGAAGCCATTGCAAAGAAAATCAAATGTTTACCAATAAAAATTCGAATGTTTCATAAGAATTCGAATGTCTATGAAAAATTTTATTTCCCTCTTTCCCCACTTCCGTATATGGGCATTAACTCAGCCAAGAATTCTATAGGCAAATTTAAGCATATTTTGAGCCTGATTCATCACCTTTTGTTGTTTTCGACCTAAGCATCTCTGGGCCTGTTTTCGGATTTTTGTATACTTATAAAAAACATGTACCTTGAAAGTGAAATTTGGAACCAGGGGGAGTAAAGTAAAATAGCCGATTAATTATGGAAAATCCTCTTTTAAATAAAAATAGCAAACAGCTTAAAAATTAGTCGTAAAAATAAAAAACAAAAGCTTTCACAAGTCATATGTTTTTATACATACAAACTACTTTCAAGAATAAAGTTTCAAATAGAAATTCACCTCATTAAAAAAATCTTCACCCCCACACCACAACAAGTGCAAAATAAAAAGACCAGCCAAACTTTTATTTACGAAATCCATAAAATATCGCTTCGCTTGCTTTTAAAAATTAAAGGAGGAGTGTCACAAAAAATGAAACGATGTTTGAAAAAGGTATTCGGCCGTTGTTTTCCCATAAGTATTTAGTTTACTTACTAACTCAATCAAAATTTTTAATTCTTTTTGACATAAGGTCTTCGGCCGTTAACCATATGCTCTAGACAATGAAAATGGCTAAGTTTTACAGGTCTTCGGCGGTTAACCCAGTACGGAAAAATGAAAAAGTCAGGTCTTCGGCCGTTACGTCAGGTCTTCGACCGCTAACTTACTTGGGAAGAAATCCGCTGCGCCGCTTGACGATTGGATGGGAGGCCTGGGCCAGCTGACAGAAGAATTAGTGCTGGTGAGAGAAAAAGGCTCAGTCGAACACTTGCAATCACACCTACCGAGGCAAGTATATTTGCAAGCCTTGTCTGGTGGAGGCTAGAAAAATGAGAACGCCACCTGACAAGATCAACTTCGATGCAGCCGCTGATTCGTTGATCGGGATGATCGAAGAGGATATTAAAGGCACAAAGAACTTTAGTAATCCTGAGCGTTATGTAACAATACTCATCGATGAAATGAAAGTGCAAGAAGATCTTGTTTGGGATAAGCATACGGGTGATTTGGTTGGTTTCGTTGACTTTGGAGATGAAGAACTCAATGAGGCTTTGATTGATGATAGGGAAAAGTTGGCTACACATGTCATGGTTTTCCTAGTAAAGAGTACAATGAATCCTCTATCCTTCAGCTTTGCAAATTTCGCAACAGATTGTGCTACCGCATCACAAATCTTCTCACTGTATTGGAAATGTGTCAGTATCCTTGAAATCTCATGCAATTTGAAAGTCATCGCCACAGTTGCTGATGGTGCATCAATAAACCGCCGGTTCTTCCAAATGAATAGGGTATGTATTTTAATTGTTAGAATAGTTACATTATATTGGGCTATATTGGTATAACACAATCTATCGAAAGATAATGACTGTCTTGCTTTTAAACATGCATGTGAATAGCTTGATTAACTTGATAATGGCTATGGTACCTTATTCAATGAAATTTTGGGGGATTAGGGAAAAAAATAATTTTAGCAGGAATTTAAATTGGTGGATGACAGATTTTTAGGTCGAAAATCAAGGTCAACCCCATTGATATTGCATACTTTTAGTGCTGTGAAAAATCAGACATTAAACGAAAAAAATTAAATTTGGTGGGGATTTAATTTTGCAGATGGCGAATAAAATTAAATTTGGCGGAACTTAATTTGGCAGATTTAAGGCAAATCCCGCAAATCTGCCAAATTTTCTTCCCGCCAAAATTTGGAAGTATAATTATGAATTCTTTAATCATTCTAACTTATTCCATATTCAGGATCCAGATGATACTAGCTCAATCGTTTACAAAGTCAAAAACCAATATGCAGACTCTGATCGTTACATCTATTTCTTCTCGGACCCTCCTCACCTCATGAAGACAGCACGAAATTGTCTTTGGTCTTCAGGAGCAGATTTCTCATCAAGACTTCTTTGGAATTCAGGTGATCTATTTTTTGAAATTTTTGATAGCACTTTAATGGCAGTCTCACTTATCTTTGATTAAGATGTTTTTTTACAACATCCCACTCAATTTTTTGTGTTACTTTTAATGTTTTCCTCTTTATCTCATAGGTGACTACCTTCTTTGGTCCCACATTAAAAGTCTTTTTTTTCGAAGACTTGGAAGATGATTTGCACTTTCCAACCAAACTGACAACAGACCACATCATGCTTACATCATATTCGAAAATGAGAGTCAATCTAGCTACCGAATTGCTGAGTGAGACAGTTGGCAACATAATCAGGGATTTCGGACCCAAAGCTGCACAAGCTACATCTGAATTATGTCTCATGTTCGATAAATTTTTCGACTGTTTTAATGTTAGAAACAGTGTCGAACACAACAAAAAGAGGAAACCCTTTCTTGAACCATACAGAAAGGATAATTGTCAAGAACGATTCGACTTTCTTGATAAATTTGTTGATTATTTACACGAATGGAAGGAGAGCATCAATGAACGCCAGGGAGAATTCAACCCCACCCAGCGAAACAACATGTTCCTTTCCTTACCAACGTACAATGGAATCATTATAAGTGTAAATTCGCTAAAGGAAATTATTCCTTATCTTTTGGATAACGGAATGGATTATGTTTTCAGCGAAAACTTCTGTCAGGACGACCTTGAGAATTATTTTGGGATACAACGAGCTATTGGAAGACGCAAAGATAATCCAAGTGTCAAGGACACAATCAAAAATGATAGTATCATTAAATCTGGGTTTGAGACTAAGCCGATATGTGGAGCAAACTGCGAAAGCAAAATGGACTTTTCTATCGATGAGACTCCATTAAAAAAGAAAAAGTGACTTTGGAATTCTGAAACCTTTAAACGTTAATAGCAAGGGATTGTACTTAGATTATATTAGAATTTTCTTCTTTCTATTAGAAGTTTTTTTTTCAATGCTAAAAATCATACTTCGAGTTGGTAAATGGTTGATTAAGTAATACATAAATACTGACGCTTTGCGATCTTTAATAAACAATATTCTTTTTGAAAATTTATTTTATTCAGTTGAAAAAATGGCGTCCGAAAGAAATAGCTTTTCCCTTTTTCCATTTGTCACAAGGATCAAGAATAGTTACTTAGGCTATTTTATGAAAATATACAAATTTTGTTTATTATTTTTTATCCTACTATTTTACCAAAAAATTTCTAACTTGTCTATGGTAAAAAAAGTACATTGAAAGCAGTATTCGTTTTTTTTCAGTATTCCAGTCATTTCCGATCTAAGTTTTGTTTAAGCCAGACTCCTATTATATCTATTTTTAACCAAGTACCAAAAGGCTTTCGACATTTGTCCAAAGATTTAACCCAATTCGTTGTTGGCCCGATCGGAGTTAAAAGAATCTAATAAAATTGATGAAATGGTGATATTTTTCATCTTCTCCTATCAAGATAAATCGATTTACACAAAGAATTTTCTTAAGCATAAGAGTAGATATAATTAAAATTAGGGACCTTTTCACCCGGGATAGCTGGCATTAAGTTGAAAAGGGTTTGTCTTTTTTACCTCACGGAACTGCCATTTTTTAACTACCCGAAGGCCTGGTCTTTTCCGCTAGTTGCAAAGGAATCTTAGTGCGGAAATGGGAAACATAAGAAACGACGGTATGTTGCTACTGTTATTATTCAACTCAGGACAATAGTGTTCTAGACCAATGTGTTTAAGCCTTCGTAACAATTACCGTCGTAATCTTGCCCCCGTTTCAGAATCTTTTCCGCTATATTTACGGGACAGCCGGCATGTGATCGGAAAAGGTTTTTTTCTAAAGGTACAGGAAATCTTGTGTTTTACTGATGAGACCGACTAACTTTCTGAAGCTTATTTTTCAACTACCCGAAGTCCTGGTCTTTTTTCGATACTTGGCAGAAGAATATTAGTGCGAAAACAGTAACCTTATACAAAATGACGGTATACAAGGGAAAGTCAAATTGGCGAAAAAACATTGATTTCAACGATGATTATTTTTTCAAAATAATCGAGTCTTAATTAAATTTCTGAATTCCAAGACAGACTATTCAAACTACTCAAATCCTACTATTTTCTTTCTTTCTTATATGTATAATAATTTTTTCAGGGCTTTTCCGAAAGTTTCATTTTTAGGCTTATGAGGCTCATACATGTTTTCTATAAGCATATGTAGGCTCAAATATGGGGAAAATTAAGGATATGCCACGCATTACCTCGAGCCAATGAAAGGTATAAGCTACTTTGTAGTATAGCTGGTTTTTTCTTTTGTGAAGCCATTGCAAAGAAAATCAAATGTTTACCAATAAAAAATTCGAATGTTTCATAAGAATTCGAATGTCTATGAAAAATTTTATTTCCCTCTTTCCCCACTTCCGTATATGGGCATTAACTCAGCCAAGAATTCTATAGGCAAATTTAAGCATATTTTGAGCCTGATTCATCACCTTTTGTTGTTTTCGACCTAAGCATCTCTGGGCCTGTTTTCGGATTTTTGTATACTTATAAAAAACATGTACCTTGAAAGTGAAATTTGGAACCAGGGGGAGTAAAGTAAAATAGCCGATTAATTATGGAAAATCCTCTTTTAAATAAAAATAGCAAACAGCTTAAAAATTAGTCGTAAAAATAAAAAACAAAAGCTTTCACAAGTCATATGTTTTTATACATACAAACTACTTTCAAGAATAAAGTTTCAAATAGAAATTCACCTCATTAAAAAAATCTTCACCCCCACACCACAACAAGTGCAAAATAAAAAGACCAGCCAAACTTTTATTTACGAAATCCATAAAATATCGCTTCGCTTGCTTTTAAAAATTAAAGGAGGAGTGTCACAAAAAATGAAACGATGTTTGAAAAAGGTATTCGGCCGTTGTTTTCCCATAAGTATTTAGTTTACTTACTAACTCAATCAAAATTTTTAATTCTTTTTGACATAAGGTCTTCGGCCGTTAACCATATGCTCTAGACAATGAAAATGGCTAAGTTTTACAGGTCTTCGGCGGTTAACCCAGTACGGAAAAATGAAAAAGTCAGGTCTTCGGCCGTTACGTCAGGTCTTCGACCGCTAACTTACTTGGGAAGAAATCCGCTGCGCCGCTTGACGATTGGATGGGAGGCCTGGGCCAGCTGACAGAAGAATTAGTGCTGGTGAGAGAAAAAGGCTCAGTCGAACACTTGCAATCACACCTACCGAGGGCAAGTATATTTGCAAGCCTTGTCTGGTGGAGGCTAGAAAAATGAGAACGCCACCTGACAAGATCAACTTCGATGCAGCCGCTGATTCGTTGATCGGGATGATCGAAGAGGATATTAAAGGCACAAAGAACTTTAGTAATCCTGAGCGTTATGTAACAATACTCATCGATGAAATGAAAGTGCAAGAAGATCTTGTTTGGGATAAGCATACGGGTGATTTGGTTGGTTTCGTTGACTTTGGAGATGAAGAACTCAATGAGGCTTTGATTGATGATAGGAAAAGTTGGCTACACATGTCATGGTTTTCCTAGTAAAGAGTACAATGAATCCTCTATCCTTCAGCTTTGCAAATTTCGCAACAGATTGTGCTACCGCATCACAAATCTTCTCACTGTATTGGAAATGTGTCAGTATCCTTGAAATCTCATGCAATTTGAAAGTCATCGCCACAGTTGCTGATGGTGCATCAATAAACCGCCGGTTCTTCCAAATGAATAGGGTATGTATTTTAATTGTTAGAATAGTTACATTATATTGGGCTATATTGGTATAACACAATCTATCGAAAGATAATGACTGTCTTGCTTTTAAACATGCATGTGAATAGCTTGATTAACTTGATAATGGCTATGGTACCTTATTCAATGAAATTTTGGGGGATTAGGGAAAAAAATAATTTTAGCAGGAATTTAAATTGGTGGATGACAGATTTTTAGGTCGAAAATCAAGGTCAACCCCATTGATATTGCATACTTTTAGTGCTGTGAAAATCAGACATTAAACGAAAAAAATTAAATTTGGTGGGGATTTAATTTTGCAGATGGCGAATAAAATTAAATTTGGCGGAACTTAATTTGGCAGATTTAAGGCAAATCCCGCAAATCTGCCAAATTTTCTTCCCGCCAAAATTTGGAAGTATAATTATGAATTCTTTAATCATTCTAACTTATTCCATATTCAGGATCCAGATGATACTAGCTCAATCGTTTACAAAGTCAAAAACCAATATGCAGACTCTGATCGTTACATCTATTTCTTCTCGGACCCTCCTCACCTCATGAAGACAGCACGAAATTGTCTTTGGTCTTCAGGAGCAGATTTCTCATCAAGACTTCTTTGGAATTCAGGTGATCTATTTTTTGAAATTTTTGATAGCACTTTAATGGCAGTCTCACTTATCTTTGATTAAGATGTTTTTTTACAACATCCCACTCAATTTTTTGTGTTACTTTTAATGTTTTCCTCTTTATCTCATAGGTGACTACCTTCTTTGGTCCCACATTAAAAGTCTTTTTTTTCGAAGACTTGGAAGATGATTTGCACTTTCCAACCAAACTGACAACAGACCACATCATGCTTACATCATATTCGAAAATGAGAGTCAATCTAGCTACCGAATTGCTGAGTGAGACAGTTGGCAACATAATCAGGGATTTCGGACCCAAAGCTGCACAAGCTACATCTGAATTATGTCTCATGTTCGATAAATTTTTCGACTGTTTTAATGTTAGAAACAGTGTCGAACACAACAAAAAGAGGAAACCCTTTCTTGAACCATACAGAAAGGATAATTGTCAAGAACGATTCGACTTTCTTGATAAATTTGTTGATTATTTACACGAATGGAAGGAGAGCATCAATGAACGCCAGGGAGAATTCAACCCCACCCAGCGAAACAACATGTTCCTTTCCTTACCAACGTACAATGGAATCATTATAAGTGTAAATTCGCTAAAGGAAATTATTCCTTATTTTTTGGATAACGGAATGGATTATGTTTTCAGCGAAAACTTCTGTCAGGACGACCTTGAGAATTATTTTGGGATACAACGAGCTATTGGAAGACGCAAAGATAATCCAAGTGTCAAGGACACAATCAAAAATGATAGTATCATTAAATCTGGGTTTGAGACTAAGCCGATATGTGGAGCAAACTGCGAAAGCAAAATGGACTTTTCTATCGATGAGACTCCATTAAAAAAGAAAAAGTGACTTTGGAATTCTGAAACCTTTAAACGTTAATAGCAAGGGATTGTACTTAGATTATATTAGAATTTTCTTCTTTCTATTAGAAGTTTTTTTTTCAATGCTAAAAATCATACTTCGAGTTGGTAAATGGTTGATTAAGTAATACATAAATACTGACGCTTTGCGATCTTTAATAAACAATATTCTTTTTGAAAATTTATTTTATTCAGTTGAAAAAATGGCGTCCGAAAGAAATAGCTTTTCCCTTTTTCCATTTGTCACAAGGATCAAGAATAGTTACTTAGGCTATTTTATGAAAATATACAAATTTTGTTTATTATTTTTTATCCTACTATTTTACCAAAAAAATTTCTAACTTGTCTATGGTAAAAAAAGTACATTGAAAGCAGTATTCGTTTTTTTTCAGTATTCCAGTCATTTCCGATCTAAGTTTTGTTTAAGCCAGACTCCTATTATATCTATTTTTAACCAAGTACCAAAAGGCTTTCGACATTTGTCCAAAGATTTAACCCAATTCGTTGTTGGCCCGATCGGAGTTAAAAGAATCTAATAAAATTGATGAAATGGTGATATTTTTCATCTTCTCCTCTGTTCTCCAATCAAGATAAATCGATTTACACAAAGAATTTTCTTAAGCATAAGAGTAGATATAATTAAAATTAGGGACCTTTTCACCCGGGATAGCCGGCATTAAGTTGAAAAGGGTTTGTCTACGTGAAACCCATTCCTAATTATGCATCCTCCGTCTGGAATCCAGTCAACAACGAAAGCCTCACTAAACAACTGGAGCAAGTCCAACGAAAAGCTGCGCGTTTCGTCTACTCCAACTGGTCCTGGAAATCCAGCCCCACAACTATGATCAACGATCTTGGCTGGGAATCCCTTGAATCCGGTCGTAAGAAAAACAATTTACTCATGCTTCACAAAATTGTTAATAAAAAAATTTCCCTACCAAAAGACTTCTTGCCCAAACGAGCAAGAATAAACAACAAATTCCAACAAGTGCATGGTAGAGTCCTGGCGTATTCCAACTCTTTTGTCCCTACCACCATTGACTAGTGGAACGAACTTCCGAATGAAGTGACCATGAATGATAACTCAACACAATTTTCTGACGAACTTCTAAAACATATTTAAATCTCATTTATCCTAACTATATATTTTTACAGCTATAGCCTTACAATGAATCTTTACTTCCACTTTCAAGTCTTAGCATCTTACCCTAGAACAATCTTTGCGCCAAGTCTTAGCACCTTCTCCTAGAACAATCTTTGTGCCATTAATTCATTCATTCCTGCTTAGCATCTACTAATCTCTTGCATTATTTCTGAGGTTTACTCAATACTAGGAAGGAGTTTTATTTTATTTTATTTTGTATATCAATAAAAAATTTGACTTAGCAAATTAATTCATTTTTCATATCACTTTTCTTATTAAGTACTATAGCCTTAGTCCCTTTGTTTAACTCTTGCTCTAGTATTTATATTCTTTCCCTTAATTTTAATAAAACTTGTATATTATAACAATAATATTTATTTTAAATTTTAAATTTTATATGTGGCGGATATGGGCTCACGCCTAATGCTACTTAATTAAATAGATAGATAAACCCTTCATCATTGGATTAATCAGATTTGATAACATTCAGTCTTTTTCTATGTTTTTGTTTTGATGCTTGGAAAAGAATAGCAGAAAAAAGGAGTCCCATGATGGAAATGTATGTGCTTGTAGTAATGGTTAAAGAACAACATTTTTCAACAGCTAAACAAGTTGGATATTTCTTGATTATCGTCAAGCTTTAAATGTTTCGAATTTTAGAAGCAAGATGTAATAACTATTGAGTTGAAAATTCAAGGATGTACCTCCGTCGAGAACGAGAATTAGGAGAGAACTTATATAAAAATCACTCGTCATTTGGTTTAATACAAGACATTTCACTTCCCTTGCTATGTTATGAGAAATCTTATTGGCAAACATTCAAGAATCTTTTTTTGTATGCATTGATAAAAAACTGTTTGGTTATCACACGGACGAATTTTATACCAAAGGCTGAAAATATTTGGGTGGTCTTAAGTAGTTTTTTAATTTCTTAGTTCGTCAGATTTGATTTTAGTGTCTTTTATAGAAGAACTTCTGAAAATATTTTTGTTGCGTTTTCCCCTTTGACTCCCAAGTTAGTTACTCCGAAAGTCAGTTCTTTTCGGCAGGTTTGTTTTGATTTTTCTCCCGCCGCTTATCCAGTCCCCCAGAAGTCAACGCGGTCATATTTCCATACTAGAGAAATATGAAATATCGCAAAAATCTCGATAGTCTCGACCAATCAAAACGCTGATATTTTTTTGGGTTGGCAATAAAAAAATTATATTAAATATCTACTCTCGGGTGCCTAATAGACGGGGGGATATTAATAAGCGGAGGGGGTTGGAATAAAAATGTCCTGGGTGGAAAAAAAATAGAAAAGCAGAATAATCAGAAGAAATAGGGCAAAAGAAGGAATTTTCAAAAATATTTTTCCAAAAATTAATTAGCGGGGGGGGTACGTTTATAAGGTACCCGAGAGTACAGGTCAGAAACCTAGTTTAATTGACGACCCCCGTTCTAGGGGGCCACCCTAGACTATAATTAGCCCATTTCACAACATGATTTTTTTCTACGTCACTGCAGAAATCAGATTTTTATTGTACTGTAAAGCACTCTTTAGCGAATTGAGATCATTTATTGGAGGAAATACGGCAGGGCCGAACGTAATTTTGGGCCTCTGTGTGAATGTTAGTAAACGTGAAAAGTTCTAACTTCAAGGTGAGTGAATTATACCTACTAAGGTCTTCCTCCAAAAATTGCTTCAAATAGTTAAATGCAGTAATTTGTTTCTCCGACAAGTTAGGGGGTGTATACAAACAATTTATGATTTCTTCCTTAGAAAAACAAAAATCTTTGAGTTTCGGAAAAAGCTTTGACTGGAGAGATCTGTTTTTGTAGCGTTGTTAATAAAAGTGGTAACGGTAGGTAACGATAGGTAACGATAAGTAACCACAAGTAATGGTAGGTAACGACAGGTAACGGTCGGTAACGATGAAGTAACGCAAGTAACGAGGGGTAACGAAAGAGTAACGAAGTAACGATGGGGAAAAAGCTGAAAATGGTGGCCCTGAGGTGTCGAACTATCAAAATTTGTAAATTTCTGTGGCAGAGCTAATGGTGAATGGTGATTTTAAGGGAACCTAAACGACTTTGGTTAATCTATTCAAGAATTTTGGAAATCTAATGATTGTACAGCAGGATCTGATCGTTCTGGTGAATATGACTGTGGAGATAATAAATCCAGTCGTTTTTATTGTAAATTAGTGTTTGTGAATAAACTGAAAGGTTTGACGGCTTTGGTGAATCAATGGTGTTTATCAACGCAATGATGGAATCAATGGTGTTTATCAACGCAATGATGGAATCAATGGTGCTGGTCAATGCAATGATGGAATCAATGGTGCTGGTCATTATAATAGTCAGGCAGCTGAGGTCACATAAAAAAGTGCAGTGGCTACAAAGTTTGCGAGCAAACTATAAACAGTTGTTTTCAATAGATACGACCTTTCTGAACACAAAATCATCAACCGGACAGTTTGAAAATAATTACAGGACGCGTCCGAAAATATTTTCCTATTTGATGACGTCACAAGCAAAATGAAAATTTTTATGAAAAAAAGCATAGACATATTATACACCAATCGACGCGTTTTTTGACGTAGATTAAGAAAAAGGTCAGTAACTATGTATGAAAATTTGATAATAAAAAGTTAAAAGCTTCCGAAGTTTTGATGACGTCATAGTTGGATAGTGTTGGATAGTTAGTGAGTTTCTCGAGTTAGGTTGAGAAATCATATATATCCACTTAAAAGTCTTCTATATCGATTTTTGAGAGCTTTCGAATGGCGGTCTTAGATTTCGATTTTGATAAGTTTGAATTTTTGATTTTTTTTTCGTCTCGGACAGGTAAAATTGACGTTACGGACATAAAGGAAAAGCGTTCTAACTTTTTATAGCAAAATTTTCAGATATGGTTACTGACCATTTTCTTAATCTACGTTAAAAAAACGCTTCGATCGGTATATAATATGTCTATGTTAGTTCTCAAAATTTTTTCAGTTAGCCTATGGGCACGCATGACGTCATCAGGTACTAAAATATTACCGGACACGTCCCCGGTAAGTAATTTCAACAACTCCGGTTGATGATTTCCAGATATTTAGGTTGTATATTTTCAATTAAAAGTGGTTTGGGATTGTTCGCACCCCGTCCAATTTTTTTGTGACCTCAGCTGCCTGTCTATAATGATGGAATCAATGGTTTTTAATTAAAAAAACATTTTTTAACTCGAAGGATCGAAGGAAAGGGCAAATACTGGCATTTTTTGGTTGACTTTCAATGAATTTATGAACATTTTCGAGTCTAATTATGACTTGACGTCCTTTTAACAAAGTACTTTTCATTTTAAAACTTATCCTCAATGTAATATTGTTTTGTTAAATTGTTTGCAGAATGGAATGCTAAAATTTTGCTACAATGTCAATTGCACAAAAATCAATTAAGAAACGAGCAATCAGTGAATGGCGATCGAATTGTTAAGAGCTTAGTCATAAGCTGATTAAATTATTTCAATATGGAATAAAATAATGTATTCTTATGAAGATGATGCTTATAAGAAAAATAAATATGCTCACATTTTGCGCAATTTCTAACTTTTTTTGAATGAACTAACCGCCGAAAGTCAATCAGGGGGGGGCACGCAGTTACTACAAGACATGATGTGTAGTAAGTGCTTTTTCAACACTTTTTTTCAGGACCACCACCCTCTGCAGTTACTACACCTTGGTAGTAACTGTTTTCTGAAAAGATTTCCAGGTACCTCCCCTGTTTTTGAGTGATATCATCAAAAACATGCTCGAGATTACTCTAAATTGCGATTATTTTTCAACCTAAAGCCATTTTGTGCTAGATTTTCTTTTAATTTACTTGGTTAACAGCTGTTGGAGAACATTTCAATGATAATTACGGACAGCATAATTTCAAGGTTGGGCCTGAGAAAAATTTCAAATTTTTTTTCGTCAATTTTTAACAAAAACATTTTTTTAACAAAGAATTTTTTCACAAAAATTTTGAAAGTTCTTTAAAAAGAATTAAAATATAAGCACTTACTACACCAAAAGTGCTAGTTTTAGTGTTTGGCCCCACCCCCAAACAGCAGTTACTAAACTGTAGTAACTGTTTTCATAACTTCTGAATACAGTTTAATTGACAACCCCGTTCTAGGGGCCACCATATACTATAATTAGCCCATTTCACAACATGATTTTTTTCTACGTCACTAAAGTAATCAAATTTTTATTGTACTGTAAAGCACTCTTTAGCGAATTGAGATCATTTATTGGAGGAAATACGGCAGGGCCGAACGTAATTTTGGGCCTCTGTGTGAATGTTAGTAAACGTGAAAAGTTCTAACTTCAAGGTGAGTGAATTATACCTACTAAGGTCTTCCTCCAAAAATTGCTTCAAATAGTTAAATGCAGTAATTTGTTTCTCCGACAAGTTAGGGGGTGTATACAAACAATTTATGATTTCTTCCTTAGAAAAACAAAAATCTTTGATTTTCGGAAAAGCTTTGACTGGAGAGATCTGTTTTTGTAGCGTTGTTACTAAAAGTGGTAACGGTAGGTAACGATAGGTAACGATAATTAACGATAAGTAACGGTAGGTAACGACAAGTAACGATGAAGTAACGATCGGTAACGATGAAGTAACGCAAGTAACGAGGGGTAACGAAAAGTAACGAAGTAACGATGGGGAAAAAGCTGAAAATGGTGGCCCTGAGGTGTCGAACTATCAAAATTTGTAAATTTCTGCGGCAGAGCTAATGGTAAATGGTGATTTTGAGGGAACCTAAACGACTTTGGCTAATCTATTCAAGAATTTTGGAAATCTAATGATTGTACAGCAGGATCTGATCGTTTGATGCTTATAAGAACAATAAATATGCTCACATTTTGCGCAATTTCTAACTTTTTTTGAATAAAATAACCGCCAAAAGTCAATCGGAGGGGGGCACGCAGTTACTACAAGACATGATGTGTAGTAAGTGCTTTTTCAACACTTTTTTCAGGACCACCACCCTTTGCAGTTACTACGCCTTGGTAGTAACTGTTTTCTGAAAAGATTTCCAGGTACCACCCCTGTTTTTGAGTGATATCATCAAAAACATGCTCGAGATTACCCTAAATTGCGATTATTTTTCAACCTAAAGCCATTTTGTGCTAGATTTTCTTTTAATTTACTTGGTTAACAGCTGTTGGAGAACATTTCAATGATAATTACGGAAAGCATAATTTCAAAGTTGGGTCTGAGAAAAATTTCAAATTTTTTTTCGTCCATTTTTAACAAAAACATTTTTTTAGCAAAGAATTTTTTCACAAAAAAATTCATTTTTTGTGAAACATTTTGAAAGTTCTTTAAAAAGAATTAAAATATAAGCACTTACTACACCAAAAGTGCTAGTTTTAGTGTTTGGCCCCACCCCCAAACAGCAGTTACTAAACTGTAGTAACTATTTTCATAACTTCTGAATACAGTACCACCACGGTAGTAAGTCTCATACTGTCTTGTAGAAACTGCGTGCCCCCCCCCCTGAGTCAATACCCCTAGAATTAAAAGTTACGGATTGTATTCTTATAAAGATGATGCTTATAAGAAAAATAAATATGCTCACATTTTGCACGAATCCCAAGTTGCTTTAAATGCTCGAATCAATGATGCTGGTCAATGCAATGATGGAATCAATGGTGCTGGTCAATGCAATGGTGGAATCAATGGTGCTGGTCAATGCAATGATGGAATCAATGGTGCTGGTCAATGGAATGATGGAATCAATGGTGCTGGTCAATAAAATGATGGAATCAATGGTGTTGGTCAATGCAATGATGGAATCAATGGTGCTGATCAATGCAATGATGGAATCAATGGTGCTGGTCAATACAATGATGGAATCAATGGTGTTGGCCAATGCAATAATGGAATCAATGGTGCCAATCGCCAAAAGTCAATACCCCTCGAATCAAAAGTTATTGATTGTATTCTTATAAAGATGATGCTTATAAGAAAAATAAATATGCTCACATTTTGCACGAATCCCAAGTTGCTTTAAATGAACCAATCGCCGGAAGCCAATACAACTTGAATCAAAAGTTATTGATTGTATTCTTATAAAGATGATGCTTATAAGAAAAATAGATATGCTCACATTTTGCACGAATCCCAAGTTGCTTCAAATGAACCAATCGCCGAAAGTCAATACCCCTTGAATTAAAAGTTACGAATTGTATTCTTATAAAGATGATGCTTAAAAGAAAAAGAAATATGCTCATATTTTGCACAAACCCCTAGTTGCATTGAAAGAAGCCATCGCCGAAATTCAATTCCCCCTTGAATCGAAAATTATCGATGGATTTCTTATAAAGATGATGCTTACAAAAAATGCATAATCCCTAACTTGCATTCACCTGCACAACAGTACCATTGGTGAGTGCAGCATTGCATCCACCAGTACACCACCATCGATTCCACCATTGAATTCACCAGAACCATCGATTCTATCATTGCATTGACCAGCACCATTGATTCCATCATCATATTGACCAGCAACATTGATTCCATCATTTCATTGACCAGCACCATTGATTCCATCATTGCATTGCCCAGCACCATTGATTCCATCATTGCATTGACCAGCACAATTGATTCATCATTGCATTGACCAGCACAATTGATTCCAACATTGCATTGACCAGCGCCATTGATTCCATCATCATATTGACCAGCAACATTGATTCCATCATTGCATTGCCCAGCACCATTGATTCCATCATTGCATTGACCAGCACAATTGATTCCATCATTGCATTGACCAGCGCCATTGATTCCATCATTGCATTGACCAGCACCATTGATTCACCAAGCCGTCAAATCTTCCAGTTTATTCACAAACACCAATTTACAATAAAAACGATTGGATTTATTATCTCCACAGTCATATTCACCAGAACCATCAGATCCTGCTGTACAATCATCTTGAAGAGATTAACCAAAGTCGTTTGGTTCTCCCAAAATCACTGGGTTCGACAACTCAGGGCCACTATTTTCAGCTTTTTCCCCATCGTTACTTCGTTACTTGCGTTACTTCATCGTTATCTACCGTTACCTATCGTTACCACTTTTAGTAACAACGTTTTGTAGACGAAATTAACAAGTTGAAAGTCTTCGTTCATTCCTTACCTGAAATCGTATAGTTCTTCGCGTATTTTGGTTATCACCTCATAGAACAAAATCTCCTTGTACGCTTGATCCTTAGTTTTTGTACCCAACATTTTATTGACAAAACCAGCAGCATTTGGCAGTGATAAAATACCATCTTCCCCATTAAGATCAGCAAAGTCTTCTTCCGTGCAAGCTTTCTTTATCTGAAAAAAAATTTAAGTGATTAAATTTAATTCTCGCTACATTATTGGTAAGACTCAACTTTAGGATTCAGGATTTCAACTAGCCTGGGAATCCAAGCATTATAAACTTTGTTCACGGTCTAATTTATGATATTTTTGCTGCTTGTTTAACGCTTGGTGCAGGTAACTCGCCTGCACGGAGATTTTTCCCTGCAATGCAGGTTTGGCCTGATTGGCCAGCTTTTTGGCGTATTACTTATAGTCGCGCGGCTGAGGTCGAAAAACGTTTCATTTCGTGATACATCTTTTAGATTCCAAAAAAAAACAACGGAAACTCGCGAATTAGTATGTGTAGATTACAAAATCAAAAAGTTTCCACGATATTATCGTGCAAGTAACGAGTAATTGGCGATTTTTTGCGTTTCCAGGCAAAATTGCAAGGCCTGGAAATTCATGATTTTTGGGGGGTCTTCAAATTAAAAAAAAACCTATATCACATGATAGAGCTCTTCAAACTGAGCAAAAAAGTGTATTACACCAAAGTCCCAACTTCTCTAGATCAAAAGTTATGGGCCTATTTGTGGTCAAAAAGGTGTTTAATTTTGCATAAATTAATGCAGATTGTGGGGAAATTCCCTGTTTTCCATCAGTTTTTTACCACAAATAGGCTAATAAATTTTGATCTAGAGAAGTTGGGACTTTGGTGTAATACACTTTTTTGCTCAGTTTGAAGAGCTCTATCATGTGATATAGGTTTTTTTTTAATTTGAAGACCCCCCAAAAATCATGAATTTCCAGGCCTTGCAATTTTGCCTGGAAACGCAAAAAATCGCCATTTACTCGTTACTTGCACGATAATATCGTGGAAACTTTTTGATTTTGGAATCTACATATACTAATTCGAGAGTTTCCATCGAAAAAAGTGGAATCTAAGAGGTGTATCACGAAAATCATTTTCTAGCCACTTTTTTCGACCTCAGCCGCGCGACTATTAGCAGTACATTCACGCACGTTTTGGTAATTTCGATGTGCGCGCATAGTTTATGACTCTGCAGAAAAGAGAAAAACAAATGAAAATGAAAACATAGATTCATTTAGAAAAAAAAAATGGCTGTTGACTGAGAATCTTTAAATGATTTTTTAGCGCAACTGCATTTTTGAAAAATTGAAACATTTTTTTGTATTATGTATTGTATGTTAGTTTTCTCAGTCATTTTCTTTTTCGTTCTTTCCCTTGCAGACGGCTGCACGGACTTTAGGTGTCGAACCGGGTTCTGGGCCTACTTTTTGAAAATTTGTGTTTTTTGATACTTTGTATTTTGTCGTTTGTCTTGTTCTTGTCTGTTGTTTAAAATCGCGGTACCTTCCCGGCCATTAAGATTAACACTTTCCGTGTTGGTTGATCGAGGTATCATAACAAAGGTTTTGATGTTTCCCATTTTCGTAATTTGCGCTTTCAAAATTAAGTTATGGCATGTCTCAAAAACGGAAAATTACCATAATTTTTAGATCGCATTAGTCGACAGAAAATTACCAAACAAATGACTGAACATGAAGGGTACTATGATGTAGTTTCTAACCTGATGTGTAACCTGATTGTTTTTTCGCTGATTTTTGCGAAAATTGTTCTAAATTTTGATGACGTCAGCAGAAATTAGTAAAAAGGAAAAATCCTATTTTCTGCTGAATTTTTTTTTTCAAATGATCGACTTTAGTAAGATACATCTTTGGTGAAAGTTTGAAGACAATCGGATAAACTATTCTTGAGAAATTCAATTTTTAGTTTTGATGACGTCATCGATTATTACGTAATAATCAGTTTTGGCGGTTTTTCGCGAAAAAAACAATTAGGTTACACGTCAGGAAACTACATCATAGTACCCTTCATGTTCAGTCATTTGTTTGATCATTTTCTGTCGACTAATGCGATCTAAAAATTATGGTAATTTTAAAACATGCCATAACTTACCCGAGACATGCAACGTTTTTGGATCTAGATATAAGCATTAAAAATAACATCTTTTGCTACAAATTGTTTGACAAGAGAGACACGCCTTTCCCTTTTTCATCGTGAGAATGCCACGTAAAGATAGTAATTTACCATCAATCATCTTTTACAGTATATTCTGAGGTCCTACGCATTGCTAGATGCACTCTTCTATTTGAAGATGTTCTGCCCAGAATTTCAGAACTTTTCAAGCGCATGCTCAATCAGGGAGCTGAAAGATCTTTCTTGCAAAAACAAATTGTAAAGTGTTTTGATAGATTTCCAGAGACTTTTATGAAATTTGGAGAATCTTTAAATGATTTTTTAGCGCAACTGCATTTTTGAAAAATTGAAACATTTTTGCGGAACGCATCCTTTGGCAAGATCTGCGTACGCGGGACGTAAATTTGTATATGTTTGAGAGATGCTACCGATTTGGTTCACGAAAAAACCCCCAGCAAAGTAGACTTTTCTTTATTTTATAAAATAAAAAGTGTTTTTAAAATTATATCGAGTTTGACTATCCAATCAAGTGCGAGATGTTTGTTTTTGTGTCGTTGCTGCTACTTTCACTTTTGCACACTTGCAAAACATAAACAAAGATGGCGATTTTTGTCAAGGTAGGATCCTGCTGAAGGCATCTTTTCTTTGCTTATAAAAAAACGTTGGTCCTGTTCACATTTATTGGAAATTTTACTCGAGTATCTTTCTTGAGGTTTTTTACCACTTCCTATGGGAGAGGAGAGCTGTCCTACCATCCACTTGCTAATGTGACAATGTGTGTGGCTGTTTTTTGTTGTTGTCAACTTGAATAATGGTCTATTATTCAACACAACATAAGAAAGACTTTGTTGTAGTTTGAGATCAAGCATAATATAATGCAACAGAATAAGGGGGGCAAATTGTGATCATGTTTTGTTGGTACATGCGATGTTTTGTGTGTGACATGTGATGCTTAATGACATTAATTTTTACATGTTAAGGCAGCAATCAGAAAATACACTTCCATTTTAATTTTTAATCTATCTTTTTACCGTCAACTGCTCCAACTTGGGACTATCTTACGCAACATGGGACGGCCATTCCACCAACATTTCACCGAACCTCCAAAGTCATTTGATTTGAGTTTAATGAACCGCTTATTAAATAAACACAATTTTACTGTAAATCGAAATATGAGTGTCCGTAACGAAGAAGACCAAATTAGTGGCAAAACGATGGAGGGTTTGACGTCACTCGCGTGGCAAGCTACACACTCGCTATTTGTTAATCCCATTGGGTGGTAGGCGGTTAGGTGGCAGGCATTCTCTAATTCTCCATTCGGTGTCCAGTCATTTTGAATTCAAACTAAAGTTAAAAAGGGCGCACTATCAGTGAATGTTATCGTAACATGTTATGACAGAAAGTATAATTATTGATAAACTTAGTGGAGTTATCAAAACAATTTTGTTGTCAAAGAAATTTAACAGTAAGTGAAAATAGAGGCTAGATATCAACAAGTCCCATGTTGCGTACACTTGTCCCAAGTTGGAACAGTTGACGGTAGAAAAATTCAAATTCACTGCTGCTGGTGGTCATTATTCAGTTCAAATACTTTAAATAATTTCCAGATAAAATAAGCTCTTTCACAGCATTTTCCTCAAAATTCTTAAACATGTTCCTGGCAAAATGAAATGCATGGAAAGGTTTGTGATCGCTGTCTTATAATCTAATAATATTGGAATGTTTCAAGAGGTTTGAAGTCATTGCATGATTTGCTATTTTGATTGCACGAATGTATGAAAAGTAGTAGTGAATTATAAATTAGTGATATTTTTGTAAAAATGGATTTCATTCTTTACCACTTTTAGTTATGACATCCTACACTTTCAAAAAGTCCATATTACAATGTCACATTTACTGTAATATTTTAAAACTATCTGTCTTTGGCTGACGTTACAAGGTTTTGATAGAGCATCATGCTGTGATAGGCCACCTTCTTTTCAATCGGCCATATCCCAGTCTCTTCCAGGATGCCAAAGTAAGGTGTTGATGATGGCATTCTTAGTATGGACTTAAGTATTCTCGCTTGGATTTTTTCTAATTCTTCAATCCTTGTCCAGCATTCCAGGTTGTATATCAGAGTTGGGACGACTGTTCTCTCATAAACTAGCAGTGCTGCATCTGTGGACATTGATCCCAACCATTCTTCCTTCACTGTTCCTTTCAGCTCATTTAACATAGCCCAACTCCGTCTTTCAATTTCCTTTCACTGCTCAGAAAGTTTGCCATCTTCTGTGATCCAGTTGCCTAAGATTTTGTAGCTTGCAACTCTTTCAATTTTTCCTCTTTTGACATCCATATCCAGCTCTTGAACCTCCTCTTTCCTCTTTCCGGTTTTAATTATCAGGTAATTTGTTTTTCCCGTGTTGAAAGTGAACCGCTTTTCATGCTCCATTATTTGCAACTTTCTCCCAACACACTTAACCAATGAGGGAGTCCCTGCAGCTGTAACATCATCTACGTAAGTCAAGGGGGCTATAGATAGGTTTGGGCTGACTACTGTTCTTGCGTCTTCTCCAATTTCTGCTATCTTTGATGTGTTGAAGCAGCACAGCAATGGTCCAAATATTGTACCTTGCTTGACTACTTCCTCAACCTGAAATTCTTCGGTCTCTCCACAAGGTGTCAGAACCGTCATTCTTGCCCTTTGGTTTAGCTGTTTTAATAGTTGGGTCTCTCTCTCATGCCACAGTCCTTCAGGTCTACTAGACAGCCATTCAGCCAGAGTTGGTCGAAACACTTTTCTGCATCGACGCAAATAATGTAGGTGTCACTTCCCACCTCCCTGTTCTTGTCTAGTACCGCCATCAGTGCTAGCCAGTTGTCCTTGGTTGATCTCTCCATTTGTCCACCGTTCTGGAATTTGTTTATATTCAATTTTGACTCTGCCTTGTTTAGTAGTACTTTCTCAGACACTTCGCTGACCGTATTGGTCAGAAAAATTTCACTCCTGTTCTTGCTTTTATATATTGACTTGATGGTTACTTTTTCCCACTGGCTTTGGTATAATCATGTTCCTGAAGATTTCGTTGAATATAATTTTCAGTGATTTGATCATCTCACCACCTCCCTCTTTTTTTCTTTTCAGCTTTCTTACTACGTCATTTATCTCTTTCTTACTACGTCATTTATCTCTTTCTTGGTTACGGTTAGGGCTTCCTGTGTATTTGCCACTTCTTTCATGCTTTTGATCTTTTTCTCTACTGTCGATAGACCTTTTCATAAATTACGTCACGAACATCACTTGCCTCGTTTTGAAATTATTGCCATGGTGATTAACTTTCAGCGGATTTTATTTAAACTACTTTCTTTTCATAAAAAAATCATTTAATGTCTCAAGGGACATAATCACCATAGTGATTGTTTGAAAACGAGGCAAGTGATGTTCGTGACGTAATTTATAAAAAGGTCTATTCTGATTTTATTTGGGCAGACTCTTTGTCTGGCTTTTTAAACAGGTCCACATATAACTTTTTGAAGACATCAACAATCTTGCTCTTTTCAGATACCATTTCCCCTTTCTCGTTGACCATTTCGATTGCTATCTCTTGTTGCGTTCCTTTGACTTTTCTTTTGAATTCCCAGAAACTCTCCTCCTTCATCCCACCTCCATTCTTTCTCAACTCTTCAATTGTCTTTTGAAACTTCCTTACATACCTGTGTTGTCTTTCGTGAATTACATGTTTGTTAAGTAGCTTTCGCCTGCTTCTGTTTATTTTGGATGGTTTCATTCGGAACAAACGTTTTGGCCGTAGATTTTGCACCCCCCTGTTTGGGCGGTGTCACCTTTTTTCCATTCAACATGGGGGACGTTAATGAGCGCCTGCACGTCTGCAGTTCCCATTACCTATGAACTCCAAACATAAGCCTCAGCGGGTTAACATGCGCTGAAAGAAGGGTGGCAGGCCAATTTTTTTTTGACCCGTCCGGCTTGAACAGCCAGAGGCTGAGCGTGTAATAAACGTTTGTGGTGATATTCATATATACATTGGGAAATTCCCTAACTGCAATTGCGCACATCTAGTTTCTTCTTTTCAATCTTATCCAACAAAACGTTCATAAAATGGAAATATAGTTTGAGCAAAGAAATATAAGAGTATTATATTTCTTATATTTCTTTGGTTTGACCTTTTATTTTGATAAAACACCCAGATCATGCTCAAAACTGCTTGTTTGGTGTATATTCTTTTATATATTCATGGTTCTTGCAGAAAATATTTTTGAGAAAGCCATGGATAAAAGAGCAAATAAATGGTTTTGAAGAAAAGTTTGAAGAAAAATAAGGCAATTTATAATATTAAATACTTTACACACTTCAGTTTCATTTCGTGAATATTTAAAACATAGTAAAAACGCTCGATAATTTGTTCTTATAACCATTTTTTATGGAATTTCTTTGTAGCAAATTAATTGGCTGACAATCAAGCAAAAACTTTTCATGTTGAGTATGTTTACATTATAAAACCAGAAATGGATAATATTTTGAAAACAGTGATCAAGTTAAAAAATAAAGGAGATTATTTATATAATACATATAATACAAGGGAATACAATAAGATGGAAAAATAAAAGATTGCCAAGAAGTGGAGTACACCATGAGTACTGATATAATGTGTTTTATGTGCAAATAGACTCAATAAATTCTAGCTCTCATTCAGAAATTAGATGAATAATCTCATAAAAAAGTACTTTTTACATTCAAAGTAAAATGTTTGATGTTTTTAAGAATTATTAAAGGTACTAACAGTAATCATCAACAATCTGTAGGAAAGCAGTTTTTCAACTTTTTCAATTGTATGGAGTGTTGTTTATAATTCTATTGGTAGATATTGTTGTTATATATCATTTCATAAATTCTGCATTCAATCGTACTCTTTTATGCTTACTTGTAGGGGGTGGAAGATGCAGGGGCAGTACTCTCAGAGAAAATTCATAAAATGGGGGGTCATTATTAACTGATTTTGGGGTGAAAAACACATGTAAAATGAAGGTTTTGGCACTTTATCAGGAAAATTTCATAAATTGAAGGTCATTACAAAATGCTAATTGGGTGATTTTTTACCAAAAAAGTGCAAAATTACCACCTACAATAAGCACAAGAGGGTAATTCTTTTAGAGGTTACCAATGTCTTTTTTTGTATAAAAGTACCATATTTTCAAATTATCATGTAAAAGTAATCTTAGTTTTGTTTTGCAAGTATAACGTGGTATGAACGAAACCAAAAATATTTCCTCGCATCACATTATCTTGAAGCATGTATGAATGTTCACCTTTCCAGAAATTTCATTCTTCAACCAAATTCAATCAAATTGCTAAAATGTTGTTCCCTAACCGAACCTTTCTTCCAGTCTCTGTTATAAAACAAATTTTGTTTTGTTTTTCTATTAGTTTTGGCTAGCTTTTTTTCCATGTGAAATTCATCAATGTCCAATGATGGGAGAAGAATCTCTCGAAACGTAGCCATGTGAAATTCTTCATCAATGTCCAATGATGGGAGAAGAATCTCTCGAAACGTAGCCAATCACAAATGTGGTGATCCATATATAGCTAGGTAGATTTTTTCCCCGTGATATTCCCGATGTCCGATGATGGGAGAAGAGCCAAACGTAAATCTCGTGGTTATATTCAAGACACGATAAACTTCCACCAAATATTCACAATTAAGTCCTTTCCCATAAAAAATTCCAAACTTCATTTATCAAGAAAAATTTATTTAAGTTTTGTTTTTGTTTTTGTTCAATGCTTCTCCTCTAAAGATAAACCAAAACAAAAATGTCGTCTTTTCTTTTTCTTTTGTCACTCTTCACCACATCAAACAAAAGCAGATGAAAATTCCATCACACAGAGTCTTTGTCAAAATCATCATACATTGATTGATATTGTTCTGTGATTCTCTCAAATTTACTGATTAAATTTTGAACCAAAAATGTCCTCAAAAAGATAAGTAAGTGCCTGATTATTAACACTTTTCAGGACTTCAATTCCTTTCTTTAAAACACTGCATTGAACGCTTGCAAAGAAGTGAGGTCGTTTGCCGTACGAATGGCTACCCTTCAAATCATTTCAATATTATATATAATATATACGACATACGACTGAATGTTATTTTTGTAAGAAAGTCTTTTACGCTCAAAACGGTCGGTCAGGTTCGGTCTCGTATTTTCGAGAAATTTCCTTGAACCACCTCAAATTTGCCATTTCACTGGATGCATTTTCTGAACCTTTATACAGCGTGGGAAAGCTAGCTACGCCGTACACACATAACCTAAAGATTTTTCAGAGCGGAAAAAGCTAAGTTTGTCGCGCGCACCACGGAAACACACGCCACCTACCTACAACCCCTGGTAAAATAATATCGAGATATGACCAAGAAGAAAAATCAGTTCCGATCAGAAAACTAGATTTCACTTGAAGAAAGGTTCTTTGTATTTTTTATTTACTAAAAGGGTTGGGGTGGTTCCAGCTGAACCATTTGAACCCCCTCAGATCCGCCGCTGATTCATGATGTTATTGACCTTTGCTTCCCACCTGTTGTATCTGTCTTGAAATGCTCCTTTTTCTTGGAGTATTCTTGAGATTTGCTGACCTTTCAAAATTTCTCTGAACTTCGACATTCCCTTTTTTCCAATCACCTCCTTTATTTCATTACTTAATATTAATGCTCCACTTGATTGTACTTATTATGGCATTGTGGTCTGTATACTGTTCTTTAATTTCTTCATTGTCATCTTTTATCACATGATAGGGGGTGAACCGTCTTTCTTCGTCTATTAGCATTTGAATTACACTATGTTTCTCTGTTTTTTCTATTATCATGTAGTCGAGAACCGATTTCTTGTCTTTTTCGACTCTTGTCCATTTGCCTTCAGTAACCTCCAAGTCATTGACTATCACACAATCTCTCTCTCTTGTCATCCGTTCCAGCTCTTTTCCTCATTTGTCAGGTCCTCCTGCAGATTTAGTTTTTGAGTTGAAGTCCCCTACAACAAGTACCTTATGTCCTTCTTCCTGTCCTTTTAGAATTTCTTGTTCGACCCCTTGATAGATTTCTCTGATCTCCTTCACTTTTGCTTTTTCTCCTTTTGGCGCATATATTACTCCAAGTCTGTACTTGGTTGTTGTTCCAATCTGCACTCACATGGATTCCATATTTTCTGTCTCTTTTGTCTCCAGTTGTACCACGCTTTCAAATATATCTTTCTTGAAGCCGATTGCTATTCCTCGTCCTTGACTATTTCTGTCTTTCCTGATGATTTTGTATCCTGTTATTTCTTCTAATTTTTCTCCCCTCTCCATATGAGTCTCCACTAAGGCAAATATTGTTGGTGTTGTTTTCTCAATGGCAATAAGCAGGCTATCCCATTTCGACTTTAGTCCTCTGATGTTGTTATAGTATATTGTGACGTTTTTCCTTTTTTTCTCTTTTTTTTTTCTTGAGACGCATCTTTTGGTTGCTTTTGCTGGATCATGCTTGGTGGGGGAAGTTCTGATTGGCATGTCGAAATTTTTCGATAACCAGCTTTCTCACCACGTCATGTAACTTGGCCATGATCTTATTTTCCATTGCATTTTCTCTGTTCTCTCTTCTTTGATCTTCTTGTCCTTCTATGTAGTGTCTGTATCTGCATCTTTCTGGGCCAAATCTACAAGCCTCACCGTATCTGCAGAATTTCTGCCGTTCCTCCTTTTGCTTGTTGTGTTGTTTTTTCCTATTTTTGTCATGCTGAAACCAGCACCTATCTTCAAACTTACAATCTCCGTACTTTTCAAAGGAGTAGCACTTTTTCCTGCTGTTATTCTTCTCTTCTTGCTTCTCTGCCAATCTCCTTGTTGTCTTGCTTAGTGTTGTTGTCTTCCTCAGTGTTGTTGTCTTCCTTGATGTTATGTTTACTACTTTTGTTGGGGGGGGGGCGTACGGCAATCTGGAATCCCGTCATCCCGTGGTTTTTTTTCCGAAAATACCGATCCCGTGAAGAATTTTCGTAAAACCAAGAAAGTTCCTTGGTCAAACTTGATAGTTTGGTAATGTGAACTCCAAAGATTTATATCATGACCCTTTATTTGGCAAAAGACGTTTAGCTCACTCATCAACCGTATGATTATGATACGTACGGTTCGAGAAACGTTGTAACGAAATCGAGAAAAAAACCGGAATTCCGACATTACCTATATTACGGTTACGGGAAAGGTGTATTATAACTCTATCAGGGGGGGAGTGGCTCATGCTCATGGGTCATTCCAGCCCCGAAGGGGGGGGGGTACCTAGGCAAGTGAAGGGTACGGGTATGTGCCGCCCTTAAGGGTACCTTTTTTGGACCTCGAAATCCCGCTAAGGGTCATAAAATCACAAAATCTAATTTCAATCATCCTAAGGGTTGTAAAAACAACGGAACCTAATTTCTTGACCCTGAAAAGCCTAAAATTCAAGCAAAATAGTCCTAAAAAAGGTCACAAAATTCACGAAAAATTGGTTTTTCCTCGATTTCAGTCCCTCTCTATAAGAGGGTCGGTTTTAGTCAGCTCGTCAGCTCGCAGTCCTAGTACCCCCTCCCGGGTTCAACCGTTCCAATCAAGGAAGTAGAAGGCTAGAAGTCAATCTCTTTGGTAGGAATTGAAGCCAACAAATCCTACCAAAGTTGCGCAGCCTAGCGCGACCCGCCTGGTTTTTCAACAAATGCCGGATTGAAAGTAAAATTTACCTCCAAAATTTCGAAAAAGTATCACTCAAAAACAAAGAAATCGCTAGATTCAATCCGTCCTCAAAAATGTGGCGCATTTTTTAATTTAAGGCTTCACTTTTTCTTTCCTAAGAAAGGTTAAAGATTCTCCTCTAGCCCTTCGGGCTTTAAACTCAATGGTTCCAGACATGCCAGTCTTCAACAAAATAAGACTTCCCTCGTCGGCTTCCCCTAGGACCCCTTCTAGCCCCCTACGATTATCTCTGGGAAGCAAGAAGAGGGATACAAAACAAAGGGTTGACCTCAAATATCAAATATGTCTAAAAGATCATCGAGAACAAAACATCTCATACATCATCTTTCAGTTACATCATAGATATATAATACATCACATACAAGACAAAAAATCAGCAATAAATAAAACGGATACGAGATAAAAAAGTATAAAAATACTCTAAATAACACTCCGGGGGGGGGGGGTACTTAGGCAAATGGGGGGGTATGTGCCGCCCTTAAGGGTACCTTTTTTGGACTTCCAAAGTCCCGCTAAGGGTCGGAAAAATCAGAAAATCAAAATTCAGTCCCACTAAGGGTCGGAAAAATAGGAAAATTTTAACTTTTTACCCCCTGAAAGATCGAAATTTGGTCAAAATTGGTCAAATTTGTCCAGCTAAGGGTCGTAAAATTCCCAAAATTTTCCTTTGTTCTCTCCTTTTTAGTCCCGGTAAGGGTCCAAATTTCGAAAGTCGGGCGGCACCCCCCCTGTCAGCTAGCAACCCTAGTACCCCCCGGGATAACACTAACTTGATGTAATCTTTGAACTTATCGTCATGTCTTTTTCGAACTTCTTCAGGAATTGTGACACGAAAGAAGAGGCTTTCCTGATAATTGCCAGATTGGCCGAATTTATAGAAAAGTCCTCTGCATTGGATTGAAGACATGCTCAATTCATTCGATCAAGCAACTACACTAATCGATACGATAAAGACTTTTCAACTGTATCCGTCGCCCACGCAGCACGAGTGTGAAATTGAAAACATTCGAAAAATATTCCATTTAAATATTAAAAGCCCCGTTTACACTTTACGCTGTGCGGGAATTTTCTCTGTGTCTGTGTGGTGAGAATTACATAAAGATGGGAGCAAACGGCTGTACCCAAAAAGTATTCGAATATTTAAAGCCCCGTTTACACTTTAACTCTGTGGTTGTGGTGAGAATTGCGTACCGGCTGTACCACCCTTCTATGATTTTCACCGAAATACCGTAGATTTTTACTCAAAATACCGTATCCCGAGATTGAAATCTGACAAATGCCGTCACCGTGGGTCATCTGAAATCCCGCCATCTCGTAGTTTTTTTTTCACAAATACCGTTATCCTGTGTTTAAAAAAGCCTTATCCCGGATACCGTGAAACCGTACGCCCCCCCCTTTTGTTATCTCAAGCTCTTTATTTACTTCCATGACCTATTTTAGGTTTTCCTCCAGCTAAATGACCTTCCTTTCAATGTTGCTTCTTTCAATTCTTAGTTCTTCTATTGTCTCCAGGTAAACTCTTATTTCCTTTTTAAGTTTTTCTGCCTCTCTTGTATGCTTCTTTTCTTCCTCTTTTCCTTTTTTCTGCAATATTTCGATTTCATCTTTCAAAAAGTTGTTCTTTTCCTGTGTTTCCATTACGCCGTGTCAATTCAAGACAGACTTAAGTCCATTTTTTCGAAAATTGACTTAAGACCATAACCCCCTATTTTAGCATGCACGCTTTCCAAAAACGGCCTTAAGTCCACAGAATTCTAATGGGAAAGAGGTGTATTTTGCAATTCAAAAAAAATAAGAATTTAGAAAGTTCCATAATATATCAACCATAAACAGCCTTAAGTCCTAAATTTTAGTGCAAATTTTATTTTCTATGAAGCATTGACATAAAATGTGTAGCCTTAAGTCCAACACATCTCAACCTTTAAAGTCAATTATCTCAAAATGGAAAAAATGGACTTAAGGCTGTCTTGAATTGACACGGCGATTTTAGTTCTTCGTTAACTACTTCTTTTGTTTCCTTATTTAGTTTACTATGTAGCTTTTTTATCTCCTCTTGCCTTAACTTCTTCTCCTTCTTTTTGACGTTTAATTTTCTCCCTTTTTAATATCTCTATTTCTTCTTCCTGCTTCACATCTCCCTTCATTTGCTTTATTTCATTTCTAACCTTTGCAATTTCGTCTTCCCTTTCTCTCCTCTTTTTCTCCTCTGTTTCTTCACACGTTCTGCAAACCCAGTTCATCGGCACACTTTCTGACACTTTGCTCTTAGCCATCTGTAGTCATTCATGAATCAATTCAAGCTCTCTTCCACATCTGTTGTGGGCGTGAAACCATGTCTCACATGATTCACATTCTATTGCCTTGGCATTGTCTTTCACTTCTCTACCACATAAAACACATCTTACTTCAACTTCCTCTTCTTCTTCACTATCTCTTTCTTTTCTCTGTGCTGTTTCTCCTTTTTTGCATTTAATCTCTTCTTTCCCTATATCCTCCTTGCCTTTATTGCCTGCTGTTATTTACTTTTTCTGTCCCTTAGCCTGTTGTCTTGTTCTGCTCAGTTTTTTGTCTTTTTCTTCATCCTCGTGCTTACCTTCTTTCTTCATGTAATCTTCTGCTCCTTCTCTACTTGTGAAACTTTTATAGCTTGCCCCTCTGAAATTATTCACTTGTGCTTGGCACTCTACCCAAGACTCAAAAATCCCTGTCTTAAACCCTTTTGCTACCGCATAGTACTTCGTCTTTCCCATTGCTGTGTTCTCCTGTCTGTCAACTCTCTGTCCTCAAACTACCGTTAAAGAAACAAATGTCTTGAACTCTGTTTAGTTCATTGAACTTTTAACAAGAATAAAAGAAAATGATATTTAATTTTGAGTGGTTCGGTAATGGTTTCAGTTATGGTTTGATGGTTATAACTGACCCCTTCTGTGTCTCGTTCTCTTGTTGCACAAGGACAGAACACCCTGCACCTGCTAACTGCCCAAACAGACTCTTGTCAGGGTGCTACTACTGTCCCTGGGCTCAGCTATTGTGCTTCTTCTTCTTTCTTCTCGGTATGAGGATCATACGAGATGGATTACCTAATTTATTACCGCAAATGAAGATTGCAAAAAACTAAAAGTTAAGAATCTGATTTTTGACCGCCATCTTACCCTCACACCACGGTCTATCTAGTTTGTTTTTTAAATTCTGCATTAATTAATAATGGAGTCGATTTCTTGTACATTTTGAGATTTCTTCGCTTTGCGAAAACAGAACGCTCGTTCCGCAAGCCCTTTTATGTTGATTTTATATTATGTATTGCATGTTAGTTTTCTCAGTCGTTTTATTTTTCGTTCTTTCCCTTGCAGACGGCAGCACGGACTTTAGGTGTCGAACCGGGTTCTGGGCCTACTTTTTGAAAATTTGTGTTTTTTGATACTTTGTATTTTGTCGTTTGTCTTGTTCTTGTCTGTTGTTTAAAATCGCGGTACCTTCCCATTAAGATTAACACTTTCCGTGTTAGTTAATCGAGTTATCATAACAAAGGTTTTGATGTTTCCCATTTTCGTAATTTGCGCTTTCAAAATTAAGTTATGGCATGTCTCAAAAACGGAAAATTACCATAATTTTTAGATCGCATTAGTCGACCAAACAAATGACTGAACATGAACGGTACTATGATGTAGTTTCTAACCTGATGTGTAACCTAATTGTTTTTTCGCTTCCACTTGCTAATGTGACAATGTGTGTGGCTGTTATTTTTTTGTTGTCATCAAGCCACTGTGATTGGCTGATCGGGAAAAAGACGCGGAATCTGATTGGCGTAGAAAAAAGTGAATTTTTTTAAGAAAGAGGCGGGGAAGAAAATATAGGCGAAATGACCCAAAATGAACTTCAAAAATCAAGCAAACTTGCAAAATTTGAAAGGAAAGAAATGAATATTCTTCTTCTTGTGAATTATTTTATAGGTCATTCATAGTACAGGGATGTATCTAAACTAGCAGGACTAGATATCAGATTTAGAACAACAAAACAAGGCGACTTTTTGATAAACAATGCACAATATATTTCAAACTTTCTGTTGTTCAGACATAAAAAAAATGACTCCAAAACCATCTGAAATCAATTTTTTCTACACCCTGAAGAAGAAAAAGAAAGAATATAAATAAATTTAATATAAATCAATGTTTGTGTCATCATTCCTTAGATTTTTTCTCACTTTCAGTGAGACAGGGATTGTTAGCCTAAAATCCATCTTGTACTTCCATTCTCTTAAAAGCATTTTAATCTACTTTCTGCCAGAACAGGGATATTAAAAAATGAAAGAGCCTTAGCTCATCTGTAGGGAAATTAAATATCTAAAGTGAGGTGAGTGAAGGGGGTTTAGCATTCGCCAGCAAATAATGAGCTGAGTCAGGCGGATTCTCCATGAATTTCGACCAATTTCGAAGTGGTCGAAGTTTCACAACTCCTTCTTCAGTTGACAGTGAGAGAATTCTCTTGCTCTTGTCATCTGCTTGACTTAAATAATATCAAGAATCCACAATTGATAAAAGTTAACTAACCTTTGGTTTATTACAGTTGAGCTCCAGCACGTATTTCAAATTCAAAAACATCTCAAAACTGAAGAAAGCTCGGTTCTTTCTTTTACCCATCTTCTTCGTTCTTAAATTGCAATAACATCATCATCGTCATTGACAACACCAAAAAAAATCGAAAGCTTTTTGGAGAATGAAATAAAGAATTGTAAACAACAAAGAAGTGAATAAAAATCAAAACTGAAGCTATAACTCTGGGCAAAAGTAATGCCCTCCCAATAAACTGGTGCATTCCAAAATACAGTAAAATATACTGAGACGTGTTTCCTGATTATAAATCATAATTCTTTGAAAGAAAATACATTTTGACTCTATTTAATGAAAAGAATATACAACATTTAGAGAAAGAAAATATCAGCGTCCTTCCCCTCTCAGAAAAAAATACTTCAATGATTTCGAAAGATCAAGAGACAAATAACATTTTCCAGACTGTCCAGATTAAACGTACTTACTAAAATAAATTATTTCAAAACATTCGAAAACATTTGCGCGGTCGTGTGAACACTCAAAAACATTCGATTTTCAAAGCGCTGTTTACATTTGAAAATTCGAATGTATTTTCGGCGTAAAGCTCTGTTTAGACTTAAACTCGGAAAAACTACAGACTCGCAAATTTCACCTCATTGATTTCCTCGAGTTGATAAACACTTGAGATTTTGCAAAGTTGCCTGGAGATATAATAGTAACGAGTCGACCCAATTCCTCTGCTTGTAACAAATTACACGACAAAATGAATTCGTGCTTGAGGATTGATTTCCGTAAATCATTTGGTACATAATGAGAAAAAGTACGTAACGTCACAACAGGACCAGTGGTTAAAAGGATGGCCTTTTTGATGTCTTGTGTCGTTGACAACATTATCATCATTCTTGTGCATTTTGAGAAGATAGCTTCTTATTTCTGAGTTGATGATAAATCCTTGCTTGTGCACTGCCAATTTCTTTGTTAGAGCCGAGCGTGTTGACGAAGTAAACAAGTTCAAATCAGGTATGTTTTTCAGGGCATCATTCACTGCGTATTTGAACGCTGGAGATTTGGCAGAGGTCGGTGGACCAACAAATATCGAAAATAAATTAAAATTGATCCTATGAGTTTCTGATAGTTCAATACAAGATTTTTTGACAGAGCACATGTATGAAATAGTCGTCAAGAAGGACAAGAAGAAATATGACACATTTGTTCCAACGGCAGTCGATTTAACACGAATGAAATTCAAGAAATTTTGGGAAAGAATTGTTTCCCATTTGATATCTGATTGAATGAAGCGCTGCAATAGCACAGCCCAAGTTTCATAACTTTGATTTTTAATTGATCTTGCCATTCCTATATGTAAGAAAAAACTCAATAACAATAAGGGCCGCGAATCTTTTTTCCGGCGGTTTTGGAGACAATATCTCACAAGTCATTGCAAAATCAAATTTTACATTATATCCAAAGCCTTCTGACACCAAAAATCTTTCTAGAGTGTTCAAAAAGGAAGATTTATCTCCTCAAGGACAATAAACATGTTTCTTATTTTTAAAACCTTCCATTTTGTCCATTTAGTGAAAAAAATGATGTTTTTTGAGTTTCACATGACAAAATTTAAGCCAAACCCTTGCATGTTTGGTACCAACAGAAAGCACAGGGAATTCCCCATCAGACCCTGTTTTCAAATTTTTAGTTTAGTCTTTTCAGAGGGTACAATAGCCTCGTATGTACCAAAAAATTGTCTTCTTTCTCCTTCAAATAGTCATAGAAATGGACTCGGACAAATTGAACAAAAAGTAAGGTCAGAGCCATATGCACAATTTATCTAGCTTTCCATCGGTTATACTTTTAATATACTTTTATTGTGTCCCCATCATGCGAAAGTAAAAAAACAACCCCCTGGTATGACTTATTCTGTAATTTAGTTTTCTGAAGAATTTTGTTATTATTTACAAAGATCTGCAGACCAGATATGCACGCACAAGTTTTAAGAACAATTTACTGACCGATTAGAAACCCTTGCACGATATCGGTCTTTAATTTCGAACGTCGAACGAAAAGATTTGAAATCTTTGAAAAATAAACAAACTCAGTAGTAGAGGAAGGAGGAAGAGAGTTTTCTGTCAGAAAAAAAATGAAAGTTTAGTCAGAAGTTTTTGGGCTTCAAGTTGAATCTTAGAATGGAACTTCAGTAGTCATTTAAAAGTATTGAATATTTTAACTCGTTTAAAACCTCTTCAAGTGATGACACTCAACAGAAGCAATCATGCAAAGCAGAAGACTTCGGTATCTTTTTGCCACAGGGTTCTTCAAAAAGGTTTGTCACACATTACCTATTGGACTTTTTAAGCTGTGTTGACAGTGATTCTTATTATTCACACAATCTTAGGACTTTGGGGTATGTAGGTGGTGTGGTCTTTTGTAGTTTTTGGTGGAGGGGGGTTTTTTCTGACAAAGGATAGATAGGGAGATTGACTAACACTTTTCAAGCTGACTTGATGATTATCTGATCAGACCCCTATGTAAATAAATTTCTTAAACTTCGTTCAACTGCAGATACATAGGGTCAAGCAGACATTTTTCTACAAAGGGATCTGAAAAGTGAATTGCTTTGATTAAAAACACAGATATACTAGAAAGAATACATAGAAAGTTTGATTTAGGCTTGACTACTAATGTCTCTATGTTTTTGACCAAGAGGACTAGAAAGAAGGCAGCAAGGTAAACTTTTTTTTACCTTTGAGAAGTGGAGAAGGATTATTTTTTAGCTAGAAGTATTTTTCCAAAAGATTTTAGAAATCGTTCCGAGAATTACCAAAATCTGAGTGTGGCCTTGTACACTTTGTACGAATCTTTGCAGTGATATGATTCTACGTCAATTTATTCTAGTAAAACAATACATGGTTTTTTCAAAAATATTTCAAAAACTCGAGCGAAAAAAAGATGTTTCAAACCCCTTATTTTGATTGAGAATAAAATACTTATTTACTAAACTACTATTAGTTAAATCCCTTACAGTATAATAGTGTTCACTTCGTACCTAAATAGATTTTAATTTCAATGTTCAATTTGTGCCAAAACCCTATGATCACTGTTCACTTCACTTCCCCTACGAATTTACTTTTCAGTTCATACCCAATCCTTTTTTAACTCGCTGCTCACTCCGTACCCTTACCCTTTTTAATTCACTGTTCCCATTGTGCCTAAACCCATTTTGATATCACTGCTTTTACAATTCCTTTTCAAGATTACAGTTGTCACTACAGTTCACTTCGTGCTCAAAGCCTTTAGATATCACTGTTCATTTCGTGCCAAAACGCTTAAAAAATTGATATTTCATTCTTACCCAATCTTTTTATGCCGAATATATTTTGATTTAACTTTGCACCTACTCCCTTTTTCACTGTTCATTGCCAAATCTCCTCAAATAAATCGTAGAGAAGAAGAAAACGAATTGAGTTATAAGAGATGCTTCATTTAATCTTTTATTTTTAAATTCAACTTTCACAATAAAATTACAATTAAAACTTAAAAAAAACAAGGTTGTATACATCCTTAAACACTTTGATCTTTCTGTCTTGAATAATTTCCTCACTTTTAATGAAAAAACGGAAATTGTATTCATTGACGAATCCCCCTGCTTGTTCACACCTTATACCCTTTTTCTTCACCCATGAAAGTGCATGATAAGTAGCAATTTATATGTTTAATCCTTGATAATCATGGAGATGATGAAATCACGCATACACCCTGTGCGAAGGATCACATCTTTTTCACAAACAACCAATGTACCAGGTTTTATCGGTAAAGGCGAGCTATGCTCATAAGTCGAACATTTATTGTGGATACGGTAGCCAATTTCTTAACGTTTCTCAATTAACAATAGGACATTGCATGTCTCTGTGCATTTCTGAAAATATAAAGAGGTTATATTAACCTTATTGCACATATGTATCTAATGAAAAATGTAGAAAGATATCCAGTCGTTATGTAAATACCTTGATGATTTTGACGAGCACCACCCAATAATTGGGGTTGAATATCAAGATTGGCACAAATCTCTGAAATGTTTGCAATGACCACTAGTTGTACCAATAGATAGGTTATACCTTGTTGCAATTTCCTTTGAGAAAGAAAATAAAAATTACCTCAAAAGAGAACTAATTTTCGAGGAACTTATTTTCGCGGTAAGAGCGTCCGAAATGATCGTATTTCGCGAAACTAATTTTCGCGGTTGAAAACCAATTTTTGACGAAATTCTTTCCTTGTCCTACTCTTTTGTCCCTAATTGTAGGGGGGGGGGTCACTTTGCAATTTTTCTGATTTTTCACCCCCAATATCACTTTATTATGACCCCCATTATATGGCATTTTGCCCTAAAATTGCCAAAAAGCTTCATTTTCCTAGGTAAAATCACTCCAATATCACTTTATTGTAACCCCCTAACATTTTGTGGGTTTTTTCCAAGAACATCCACCCCCACTCCTATTAGGCACACTTGGGGACAAAAGAGTACGGGTTTCCAATTTTTGTATTTTTAAATTGCATTTAGCAGGAACTAATTTTCTCGATTTTTCGTTTTCATATAAAAGATTTATTTACAGCTCAATGACGGAAGTCACGTAAATTAGACTTTTACACTTGATAAGGCGGAAAATGTCAACGCAAAAGATATCCTCTTACCCTAATGGAAGTGGTTTTTGCAACTTTAATTTTATCGAATTTAAAATCGACAAAATAATTTTAAAGGTTCTTACCCTGATTGTCGATTCTTTACACCACTCATTCAAAATTTTCATACATAAGACCATATCTGTTCTTGTTTCAGAGAAGAACGATTTTGACTTCTTATTTGTACAAGTTGGGCATCTTCTGAATTAAATTAAGTAACTGATTTGAAAAAATTCAAATTTTCTCATAAGAAGGGTATATTTTCCTTCAAAGATGTAAACAATTCACTGCAAAGGATGAACAGTTTTAAGTTGCACTGTAAGCTAGACATTTCTTGGAAAATCTTTATATTTTGCCTAAAAACTCAAATTAACACATAACTATTGTGAAAAAATTAGCTTATTTCGCTGCACTGTAAGGGTGCTATTTTAGAAACCAACTTTTAGGCGGTTTCTGCAATCTCACACAGAGCCACTCCCTGTATTGAATCAGATTGAAATAATAACGAGTGAAATTTTAAATTTAATATTACCATGAAAGCATGTCTTTTAGTAGCCTCATTGAAGTCTTTTGATGCCTATTTTCACAATGAAGTTGGTTTGCCAAAAGTCCACTGTCAATCAGTTCTCTTATGAAAACCTTTTGGTTATCAACACTTTCTAAAATTTTTTGCAATGTCATTTTGTCCGCTATTGACAAAAAATCTGCGTTTGATGTGCTTCCAAATGAAAATTAATTAGGACTATTACTTTCGCGCGGTTGGTTAGGTTAGGCTAATGAGAATCCGCAATTTTGCTCAGTTAAATAAAAAAAATTCCTTTATAGATAAGTTACTTCTACGAAAAAATTGCGTGATGGTGGAAGTTAAATTCCTTTTTTACACTACTCCTCAAGCCCACTTCGCAATTTGAACGCTCGCATAAAAAACGTATATCTAATATACTTTAATCGGATTTGAAATCGCATTTCTGGCAAATAATGTATATTGAAGTATGTTTACCTTTAGCAAAGAAGACCATAAAATCACTGTTCACTTCGTACCCGATTCACTGTTCACTTCGTGCACTATCCTTGTTTTAGTTTAATCCCTTTTCTCTGTTTTTTTTTTTTAATGTACGAAATAGTGTCTGATCAACACTATTTCTTCTTTGATAAAGATGACGGGTGGCTTGCGGGCGCCAGAGAGTGCTTACTCTTGGTACCACACCTGACTCTAGGCTTTGTCTTCATCTTGCCATTTTCTTTTTCTTTGTATAGTTGTTTGTTTTGTATCATATTGGTTGGTATTGTCGGTCGAGCAATTGGGGTGTGATGATGTTTCAGCTTTTGCTGAGATTATGTTGAGGGTAGTGTTTTGATCCATGAGAGATTTTCAAACTTTTCTTAGATGTAAAATGCTGATTTAAGAATAGACCTTTAACTAAGTATTTTCTTTGTTATATAGAAAGTTAAAATCAAAGTAAAAATGAAATATGCAAACCTTGTTAGCGTTATATTCCATTCTTTGCAATTCAAACAGTTCAATCTTTTCGTATGGAAGCTTGTTTAATAATTCCATTGCTTTTTCGTCCAGTTTTTTGTATTCCAACTCAAGGGAGGCTCCATCGAAGATCGCACCTCCCACTCTCCTTCGTCTGTGAAGGATAATTAATGTATTGTTCTTCCTCCCTCTCCCTCTAATATCGAAACAAATATATAAAAATAAAATTAAAAATACAAAGCACAGTTATTTCTTAAAATATCATGACTTTCACTTTTAAATGTTAATGCTTTAACTTACTCAATGATGGTGCATCTAACACAGTGATCTAAACAACAAACAATATTTAGATTTGCATTTGATTCCTTCTGCTCTGGATGTCTGGTGTCATGGATGAATTACTAAAAGCCTGTTTAGCCAGCGAAAAGAAGTATTTACCTCGTAAATTTTATTGAAAATTAAATTTAGTAAAGCTTTGGTTCTGATTTTGTCATTTTTTGTTTTTAATATACATACTTTTGAAAAAAGTAAAAGTGGTACTAAGATTATATCGAGTTTGACTATCCAATCAAGTGCGAGATGTCTGTTTTCGTTGCTGCTACTTTCACTTTTGCACACTTGCGAAACATAAACAAAGATGGCGATTTTTGTCCAAGGCAGGATCTGCTGATTCTTTAAGCTGGAAGGCATCTTTTGCTTGTAAAATGACGTTGCTGCTGTTCACACTTATTGGAAATTTCAAACGAGTATCATTCTTGAGGTTTTTTTACCACTTCCTCTGGGAGAGGTGAGAGCTGTCCTATCCTCCACTTGACTTGCTGATGGTGGTGGCTGTCGTCAACTGCTGAAATTTTCCATAAATAAATGGTGTGATGGTTGTTTACTTTGTGGCATTCAAACTTCATGGCACATTTTTGTGATAATTGATTGGAGTAACCATTACTATTACATCAATTAATCTCATGGAAAACTATTTTTATTGCTTGATCAAACCAAATATCTGCAACAGCCAAGTCAGATTTCGAAATATTTTAACTTTTTAGAGCCTGTGATTTTATTGGAATTATGTCATTATATGGAATTATACACCATTGGATGTTGGGTGATGTGGTCAGTAAAATTCGTTGAGGAGGTGCGGCGTGTGAAGAACAACATTTGGATTTCGAAATATTTTAACTTTTGGACTTTAGAACGTGAAGAACAGACACATAATTTTTAGGAGTTTTTTAATTGTTCTTCATGAAACGAGAAAGACTTTGATGTGGTTTGAAATCAAGCAAACATTACACTATTCCCATCCAGATTTGATAAAATACGATTGATACCTTGAAAACGGGCCCTGACCGAAACATGTTGGAAATATATTTGTGAATGTTTGAATGTGATGATTGCTGCGCTGTCTTACTACAATCTAGTCTACAAATGTTTCAAGAGATTCATATACAAGAGATGAGTAGATGTCATTGCAAGATTTGCTTTTTCGATTGCATGAATCGGATCGGATAAATGTATGAAAACTAGAAAATGTACTGAATTATAAACTTTTAATATTTTTGTGAAAATGGGACAAGCAAGACTACACATCAAATTATTTTAAGTTCAAAAGCCTTGTATAAAATACTGGCTCTCTGTAACACCCTTTATTTAGTCAAATTATGCTACTTTTTAAAGTTTTAGTTTTTATTTTCGATATAAATTTTTGTTATTTTACCCTGTGGAAAGCTATTGGAAAGATATTTTTTGTAATTTTGATCAGCAAGATTTTTTATAAAAGTTATTATAAAAGTATTACAAAACGTTGTTTTCTTGTACATTTTAAGATTTCTTCGCTTTGCGAAAACAGAACGTTCGTTCCGCAACCCCTTTTATGTTGATTATTCAACAATTCGTGAAAGTGAAAGTTAATGTAAAATTTGCATTTCACTCGAGTTCAAATTTTCATGGAGACTAAGAGCCACCACTTTTGGTCGGCAAAGAATTCGCTAGGTCAATTCCGCCACGTATTACGGTAGCGCAGTTACTACAGAACAGTGTTGTGTTGAGTTTAACTGATAATACTGAGGTTAAGCATACCAGAATAATCAATCAGAATATTAAGTAAGGGTACGATTTTGAAAAGCAGATTTTGCGTGGCACATACCCTCGTTTCGAAATCGAGTGCCCCCCCCCGGGACTTAAGGTTTAGGGTAGACGATCCTATCGTCTACACAAGATCACTAAAAAAGGAATTGTTTAGGAGAGGCGAGGCGTGATAAATTCGGGTGGAGTAAGCAGTGGCGGAGATGTTTACAGTGTTCCAAAACTCTACAGCCACTTTTTTTTCGTAAACCGCCCTGACGCCCTAACTCTTTCCCGCGTTTACTGACCTTTAAACGGACGATAGCATCGTTAAAGTTTAAGGTGGTCAAACTATCCCGAGCAAAAACGATGAATGAATTGTTCATTGAATATTCTCAGAGAGTAGAAAAGACAATAATCGATTAAAGGAACATTTTTAACCTATAAGTCACTTTCCATTTGAAAGTGTTCATTTTCCAACGATTCATTAAAACAATTGTATACCTTTCCTCTCAAATTCGTAGAATAGAAGTAAACATCGCAAGTGTTTGAATTAATCTCTTAAGGGTTCGGTCTTCCTGGACTTTACTAGTTGTTATATAGTTACTTGTAAAGGTGTAAACATAGCTTTCAACTTTTATTATACATCATAATTTGGTATACACCATTATAATAATAATCAACTTTAGAAAGCGGCTAAAAATACCCCAGTGCTGCAAATAAGGAAATTTTAGTTGGCTGGTAATTTTGTGAGTGTAGCTAGAATGATTTGAGCAGGGATCCGGGAGGTGGTTGAGGCTCTAGAAACTTGGTGTCCCTTTTGAAATTTTAGAGTCAGACATGTTCCCTTATATTGGCTAAACACCTATTTAAAAGTAGCCTATTAGCCTTCAAATTTTAACCGGACAGAGTGAAAAATGAAACTTTAGAATGACCAGTACCGGTCACGGGTTGTTATTTGCAGCACTGTTCTGGATAGAAATCTAATGGTGTGATCAACTTGCTTTTCTCAGCCGTTTATGCAAATCTTATTTCCAAACTGTTTTGTATTTTTTTTAGATTTTTTCTTAATAATTCCATAGACCTGCAATAGACGATATCGGATTTAGATAAATGCAATGCATTCTGGTTTCTAGGGACTCTCAAAGGAAATATAATAGATCAATTATAATAGATTATAATTCCTTTGAGAGTCCCTAGAAACCAGAATGCATTGCATTTATCTAAATCCGATATCGTCTATTTATGCTTTACTGACTCGTTAACACAAAATCTGAATTAATTTCAAAATGCCGACACGTGAACAAATTCTTATTCGAAAATTACAAAACAGTCCCTCCAGATGGGTGATAACTTTCACGTCCCTTTATTGTATTTTATTAAAACCAATCTCCCTAGACACAATTTTTTATATACATACTTTTTAACCAATTAACTCATTTTTATTACTTTTTATCACTTTTACAACAATGCATAATATTTGAAAAATGTCAATTTTAGAGGCTATAATAAGGAGAATTTGAAAGATAATACTTTCAACAAAACATATATACCATTTTCTACCAGAAAATAAAGGGTAGAAAGCTGTAAATTTGAATTTTGGATGATGAAGAAAATCCATGATCCATTGAAAATGCTTGTCGCCATTTTGATTTTCATAGTTGTATTTTACAGAACGTAGTATAGTGTAGAAAAACACGAAAGTATCTCCTCCGTATATTACTTTTATAGCAAGATCTTTATTCTGGGTTTTCTCAGAGATCTTTTCGAACAATTGCTAATAAATTTCAACGGGGTTTCCATCTTAAATACAAAGCATTAACCATGTGAATGCTTTTTGCTAGATAAGCCATAATATCTATCCAGCCAATATGAATTAAAGAGCTTCATGCGAAAGCTAGAATAGACTCCGAATCTTTTTACAATCGAATGTTTATGTGTTTACCTTTTTTTTTGAGAAAGAAGAAGGGGGAAACCCTTTGATGTTATGATTCGAATGTTTTCTCTTACTTTCGTTCGGATTGGAAAAGTAAATATCATGTCTGGGGAAATCCCTGGAATGTTTACTTAAAAAACTCTTCTAAAAAGGTTTTCGCGGTTTTAGCCTCTACAAAGGAGAGTTTTAGAAAAATCGTTCTGTAAATTACACAATACTATTATGCATTATGCACCTGCCGTTTCTAAAACTCTCCTTTGCAGAGGCTAAAACCACGAAAGAGAAAATATTCGAATCATAACAACAAAGGGTTTTCCGTCAGCATCAGATCAGATAAAAAAACAACATAAACATTCAAATGTAAAAAAGATTCGAAGTCTATTTTCTTTGATCTAGCTTCCGGATGAAGCTCTTTAATTTATGTATATTGGCTGGATATTGGCTTATCTAACAAAAAAGCATTCACATGGTTAATGCTTTGTAAGAGAGAAAACCCGTTGAAATTTATTAGCAATTGTTCGAAAAGATCTCTGAGAAAACCCAGAAAGATCTTGCTATAAAATTTACGTTTTCGAGTTAGGAAAAGTAACATACGGAGGAGATATTTTCGTGTTTTTTCTACATTATACTACGTTCTGTAAAATACAACTATGAAAATCAAAATGGCGACAAGCATTTTCAGTGGATCATACATTTTCTTCATCATTCAAAATTCAAATTTACAGCTTTCTACCCTTTATTTTCTGGTAGAAATTGGTATATTTGTTTTGTTGAAAGTATAATCTTTAAAATTCTCCTTATTATAGGCTCTAAAATTGACATTTTTCAAATATTATGCATTATGCATTATGTTTTATGCATTTTGGACCTGCCGCTTTTACAACCTGTCAATTAATCATCCTTTTATATGTTTTAGAGCAGAAATTTGTTCAAAATTTTTTTATTCATCACACATCTGATGATCGTCTATAAGGCGTGAAACAAGCTAAAATGTTGTTTTGATTTTTTGAAGAAATATACATTTTGAATTAATTCCATAGACCAATTTTTATAATTTTTCGTATTTTTGGCGAAAGATAAGATGTCATTTTTTTTACAAGTACACAAATTGCGTCTCTTTTTTTCACTTATTTCTCTTGTTGAGAAGTATTTTCTATAAACGATATGTATTATTTTGTCATTCTTAAGGTAAAGCTTAATTCCTTAGACAGCCTTCAAATGAGAGATTCAAGTTTTGTAATTTTTCGAGCTTTCTATAAAGGGTTTCAAAATAATATTCAACAAATACTTTCTGAATGGATAGTCGCAGAAGGGTACGAAAAAAGAAAAAGCAAACTATCTATGTAACCCCTGAAAAATATCCAATGTAACCCAGTAACATTGTTATCTAATTTATAACAGTGCAAAATTTGTGATTTATGTCATTTGGGCTGGATATTTAGCTGAAATTCGGCACACTTTGTTCTTGCATGAATATCTGAAGGTGCCTTTTTCATTCTGCAATTTTGATTTTTGAGGCATTTTTTTAATTTTTCAAAACAATTAATTTTTAGGATCTGGGCACTAGTTTTTTTGTTTGATTTGCTACAATTGGGTCCAATGAATAACTTGAAGCATGAAGTTGAGCCTAGTGTGTCTCTGAAGAAAAATGGGTACCAAGTAATTTTCAGTTTGTTCCAATTTTTTTCAATCAAAGGAATAAAATGATAAACAAGACGACTAGAAGTCGAAAATTTCGCTTTAAATAAGACGAAGAAGAAAAGAACATTGAAATCCTTGGAGAACAATGGGCTCACAATTAAAACTTGACGAGGAATGCGGAAAATTAATAAGATAAACCTATTTTGAGTGAGTTTAGAACAAAAGGCAAGGTAAAATTTTACATCATTTCTGGTCGAAAATATCCAATATTTTGAACTTGAAAAGACAAGATTCGAGATTCCAAGCAATTCGTAGAAAAGTTTTCTTTCATTCTGGCCGAAAATGTGCTTTCGTTTTTTAATGAACAGGGGAAATACAGGTTGGTACAGGGGCAAAAACTTGAGTTTGGGATTTCATGAATCTAAAAATTATATTTCCAAGTATTCGTAATTCCAAAAGTTCGATAGTACATAGCTCATAGAAAATAGCTAGCAATTTACAAATTTACAAGTATTGTGCAAATTTGGCTTTTTTTCACATCCGGTGGATTTCCGGCTTCCAAAATAATAAAAATTAGTTTTCAGTGTTTCGTTTACATAAATGTCACATTTCGAGTAATCAAACCATACAAAGTGTACATACCAAAACGTTTTTTTATCCAACAGGAACAATCACCAGACATTTCGAAAATTGAGGTCAAGTCAGGATACGTACGTCGAAGAAGTCACAGTGGAATCATGGAAATCGCGATAAGAATTGTTATTTTTGTATTATCAATGGTCGGTTGGTGGCTGAGCGCGACAGTTGATTTGCTATAGAAATGCTGAAAATCATAAAATTTTATGTTTCCAATGAGCAAATACAGCATATTGTGGAAATCGGATGAAACGATGATATGGTACAATGACTTTAAGCGCATATTTTTGCAGTATCGATGTTGGCGATTGTATCGAATGTTGGTGATTGTAATGAAAATTTTCGAAACCATTCGACTCTTTGTTAATAAAGACTGAAAATGACGACGATTTAGGATATTTTGAGATTCAATGAATTCAAGCTGCATTAGGATAAGCGATTACATCAATTCCAAAATAGAAATATATCCACTTATACCACTATTCAACGTTTCAATAATTATCCTTATAATATCAACCAAAATGCATACATATATAGATGAATCAATTCACTTGCAATGTACTTCCATATTTTTTTCATTCCATATTTTTCCATATCGTCTATTTTTTTTAACTCTGTGACAGTCTTTTTGATTTTTGAGTAGGCAAATGAATAACAAAAAGAGTACAAGAAAATAATAAAACAATTAACAAAAGCCTATTAAAAAATGGTAGAAATATTACTTTGTTCTGAATAAAATAATTTCAAAAAATCTAATAATTATGAAAAACAGAAGAAAAATGATAAATATAAAAAATAGGAATAAATAATATAAAAAATAGGAATAAATAATATAAAAAATAGGAATAAATAATACATTAAATGCCATACCCATAGGTATGTAAGTTTCCTGACGAGATAGTAATCAAAAATGAATTAATGAAAGGCATCTTTAAACTAATTGTCCTTTGTCTATAGATTTTTTCTACCATAGACCATCCATAAAAGACACTCACACATATTTGACCCATTTCTCAGACCCTCCCCAACTTCATCTGCAAATGTCAAACTCAACAGAGCCCTCCTTTGGGTTAATGCAGAAATGTCTTTTAAGAATAGTCTTTAAACGTCAGAAAACTTACATAAGAATGGACGGGGTGGTGGGATGACCTTAATTGCATATTTCCAACAGAGTTAAGCTTCAATCCTTAATTACAAAGTTAATTTTATCCAGAATCAAACATGTACTGATATCATATTAACAGATTTTCGATAACATCATTGCTTTAAAGAGTATTCCTGGTTTACTCAGTCTATCACAAAAAATTTCCTTTGATCAATTCAAACTGTTCATAAAGAAGCACCTATGACAACATAAGCAAATGTATCTTTTGACCACTCAAAACTAATCATCAGAAAGTTGAGATCATCCACCACCCCAGTTTCCAACCCCCCCCCTCGTCCCGCCGGGAATCGCCTCTGACGGGTATTCTAAGCTAGCAAAGTCAGCGATAATTTGATTCCATCATGATCGGATAAGTTCACACATTTACGAATAACTTCAATACCATACTCGTGCACCAATTCCTTATGTGTCCAAATTTGATCAAGCATTTTCCCATCGATATGTGTGGAAAGTTCGGAACTAAATCATA